>NW_020438865.1:342422-425809 GCF_000699045.2 Agrilus planipennis | reverse complement strand
ATATATATTATAGCACAATCCAAAGAACGTAAAGCTAAATGTGAAGAGTGGTTCCCATCACACTTTCAACAAGATTTTCAGACAGGCCAGTGGTGTTACAAACATTTGGATCTAAGACCGTGGGATCCACGAAATGATCTCTACCAGTACGAATTTAATTACATAATTTGTACTAAAACAAAACATCCAGCACCCATGATACGTACTGCAAGTATAGTTAGTGTTGATCCACAAATGAAACAGGTAAACCAGTTGCTATCATATATTAACCTAATTATAGCAAAATTTTAATTAATTTTGAACAGAGCGAAGGGCGCTCATCCGGTGTTAAGGTTGCAAAAAGGAAGTTAACAACCAAACAAATATCATCAGACGCAGATGTTAATGACAGTGCTACAACATCTGAAGAATTTCATTCGGATTCTACACATTCAGTAAAAAAAGCACCATCTTTACCAGCTACTAATTCTAGGTAAATATTCATTAAATGGAAATAACCTCTACTTGCAATATTCCCTCTATTGTATTTTCAGTATAATGCTAGCAATTCATGACTTAGAACAAAGCTTACAGGAGCACGGCGAGAAGATAAATCAACTTCAACAAAAGTTGAATGTAGTATTAAAAAAAGATATAGGCCCCCGTTATTATGTTGAGATTTTTTGTATTGTTTTCGTCATTGGTATTTTGCAAGCGATTTTTTTATATTATAAATAAGTTTATTTATTTAATGTAGATAAACGTTAGAAACGACTACATCATTTACAGCCTCCTTTTTGTGTATTTCATTTAAAAAATGTTGAACACTTGTCATCTTGCCTTTTTTATCAAATGTTNATATATATAATTATGGATATATATTTATATATACATTGAAACGTGAATAGTCATAAAGGACTTATTTTGCAAAGAAAAATGCGCAAGTAAATCATTATTTTATTGGTCAGACTTATGTGATCAATTATCAAGTATTGTTGAAATTTGCTATGTGAAATTTGCATAGCAACAACAATGAATTGAAGGACTAAATAATTAAGTAATTAACATGTACAAAACCCTATACATTATTTACAGCTGTTGTCGGAATAATAAGAATAATTAACTTGCAAAAAAAATATTGTTTATCAGTCAAACACCACATAAATAATGTAGCTTTATAAATAAATATAAAAGTAACTGCCAAAGATCAGATAATATCGGACCATTCAATGGGCCAATAAACGAATGACTTTATGTTCACGAAAACATTTACAACATTAAAATAATTCACTATTACAAAAATTATCACTTGCATTCACTGACATAAACTAATACTAATGTTCTTAACTAGTATGATCGCAGTAAATGATCATGTCGTAATCACAGATATACACTTGAAAATGGCAGTTTTCTAACTCTCGCTATACTGAGGCAAAACTAGAGTTCTGGACACAAACGGATCGTATTGATAAGATTCAGGCGGTTCCAAGTGGCAAACAACAGTCTCTCCATCGAGGACAGCAGCAAGAGAACGTACCGTATCTCCTTTGTGTAAACTATGACCTCTCGTTCTGTAATGATCAACGTCAGTGGCATAACGAGTGTGATCCTTTGAACGATGTTTAGACATTTCTTCTTGAAAACAGGAATGGATACTTCGATCATTAGCAGGGCTATAAGGAATTAAAGGACGGTGATCACCATAAGATCGTGAAGATTGGCGACTCATATCGCTTTGACGTTTTCCATCTTCATCGCTCATATCAGATACTTGCATCTCATTCTTTTCAATCTCCTCATAAACAGGATCATCTTCGGGCATTAAGCCTCCTCTCTGTAGTCTGCAATCATGTATTTCTGTATAAGTATGATTCCAAGGACTAGTTGCCCTGAGAAAAGTACCATTTTTTTTTCGTAAGCCCACCGGCTGTAAGGTGTTTGGTATCTGATTTTGCTTTGGTAGAGTAACCCGTTCTCCATGCTGCGACAATTTAACTAGTTCTTCATTTTGTGAATTGTTGCTAATACCATGTTCGAAATCGTTTGGAATAAATGTCTGACGGCATACTTCTTTGGTGTTATTAAGACGTATGTCTGCCACTGCTGTATGAGATCTGGGTGAATTTTCTTGTTCGGATCCGCCATGACCTGAATCTCGACTACAGGACTTAAAAGAAATGCTCTGCCAAAAAGAAATGTCCCTATTTAAATTCACTTTTCACCTTTTCCAATATTTCCAATATTTAACCAATAATGCAAAACATATTACAGCAGCAAGCAAGCACTAAGCACTAAAGTAATATCAGTAAAGAAATACTGACCCGCTACAAACGTGACGAAACTATACATGCGATTTGTTAGTTATTGTAGTAGGTATATATAGCTTTTTACAAAAAAGTAACCCAATTGATTATATTTAGAATTTATGATATATACACGTGCGGCAGTGTATAGGGGGTGATTAGCGCATTTTAAATATTTTATAAAAATTTACTGATGGAAAGAAAAAAACATTTTTTAAAATCACAATACTACAGCCAATTACATTACGTACGCAAATGCAAATTGTAACGTTGAATGAATAAATAGGAATTTTTTCTTATCTTTTTGATTTACGACTATAATATATCGCTTTAGATAAATAATGGCACCATAAATATATTTAGTAGTATAGTAGTAAAATTTTGCATCGTGTTATGAATAAAAGAAAAATAGAGCAAGTAAGAGGTTAAAGAAACACCTACTGATAAATAAGGCTGAAATCCTATAAAATAGACTGTGACTAAATAAAATTTGATATTTACGCACCTTCCATTGCAAATGTTTATTAAGAGGGCCCCAGGTGGAAGTGGATTTCGGTAGATTAGGATTTTGAGTGGAACATTTGTAAAAGTTACGGATATATGGAAGAGTAGACGTGTTAGGAGGTTCAAATATAGGGGGAGGAGTGGTTGCTCCAGCTCTCGACGAAGGGCAAAGTGCAGCGGCCACATTGGCCGAAGTAGAAGCTAGAGCGGGAAATTTGCCCACTCGATTCATATTGTTGCAACTTCGAGAATTCCAACCGCGAGAAAGCTGTAACAGATAGACAGATGCACCTTCACCTTTTTTGTTAGTTAAAAAGCAAAAGCTATTACTGTTACGTTATGTTATGTTATTTTTCGGCAGGCCTATCAGGCAGGGTACCAAATGTAGCACCACCACAGCACTAATTTAAAGTTAGTAGTAAGCAGCTCGCAACTGATTTATAATTTCTAGAAATTTTCTTAATTTATTACCTGCTAACTAGTTCAAAATCATCATTTGAGAAAATCAAATTGTAATATACAAAAAGATGTTATTAAATGCGAAATAAGACTTTTTAAATTTCCTTATTCTTCTTTTGCGTATCTTTTATAAGTTTAAATGCTAAAAAACTTTATGAGATTAGCAACAAGAATAAAAAAAATTAACTAATTAACTTTTGGTTTAAAATCAGCAAAATAATTTTGCTTAAGAGATAACACAGGTCAACAAAATTAAACACTGAAAATGAACAAAAGGGCAGCCGCAAACTTGCCGCAGAGCACGTCAAGATTTTTAGATATCCTAATTTCAAAGCTGAAAAATTAATTTTTTGGGGTTTTAAAATGATTACTACGTAAAATAAATAAAAGTGGAAAACAACCGTAACAGTAACTATTTTCGAGGCATCTTTTGTCGCTAAATAAATGTCTAGCTCATAATTGCTACAGCACATAAAGAAGATTTTGCAATATTTTAATTTTAAAATCCATTTTCATGCGAGATCAGCATCATTCGAACTTTTGCGTTAAGATATAGTAATACCTTAATTGTGCTGGGGAAGACCCTAAAGCGAGATTCTAATTCAGCGATAAAAGATAAGTCGAAGATTTTGTCATTTTTTACCAGGTTGTAACGATCACAAAAGGCCCAAAAATTGTTTTTCATTTATAACTTGAATTAGGATATTCGAAATTCAGACGTACTGTGACAGGCAGGCATAGCATCCTGATCCACGTTAATCTGTGTAATCAGATGGATTTAAGAACTAGTAGGTATAGGTACTATTTGTACGAATTAGAACCGTTAATACAGAGAAGAAACAATAAACCTAGAGCACAAGCGTAAAGATAAGATGTAGGGGCGATAGTATAATATCATAAAAATAATAGTTAAAGAAATTGAGAACTCGAGAGCTGCGCAACAAACAGAATTGCTGTACCTTGTGAAACGTTATGTAGCCGATTATGATTGCTGGTGGTGGTACTAGCATTGTTCAAGTCAGTTCTAGGTAGAACCTGAACCATGGCAGTGGAACGTGCATTATTAAGATTATTCGAGATGACTATATTGTTGGTACCCACACTTGATCCATGTGGTGATAGGACGGAGTTGTCCATGGAATGTGAATTAGAAACGGGATTGCCATTGGAACCGACATATACGCCAGGACGATGATCTTTGCCCACTGAAGGGCTGTTCTCGCTGCCACCCCCTGACCCACCGCTAGGCTTAGAGCAACGCAAGCACTTTGGCAGCCATGAGTGCCGCCGAATCAACTTGCGGTACTCCTTTCGAACCTACAGAACATTAATATAGCTTGCCTGACACATAACATTCCACTTAAACACCACTCTCTATCAATTAATAAGCCTGACTTAATTATCTCTTTTTTAACATCAATGTCTGCTTCAATAACAATTTGAAACGTTACTTGACCTTATTTTTAGCACACAAATATAAATATCCATTACTTTTGGTTTTAAGGAGAAAAATAAAAAAAACGTGGCTTATATTGAACTAGAGAGACAAATAAATAAAGCAAGCCAAAAACAGGACAGACAAAAAAGCTGACATAAAAACAAAACAATTGTAATGCAACATAAAAAGACGCAAAGTGGAGTATAAATTTATAAAAATTAATTCAACTCACCTTTTCATTTTGAATACAGTGAAACAATAATATAAAGATGCCTTGTAATGAATTTAAACTGGCAAATAAATACGTAATTATAATGGAATCTCTGTTTAAGTATAAGAAGCCAAATACCCAAGTCAAAGACACGAGGAAAACCAATATTACGACGCCTTGTAGCCACGATCTGTAAAAATTAACTTTTACTAATCAGATTCGTTCAATTAGATATACTCTTATCCACACACCGTATACTCCTTAACTTAGAATGTTCTTTATTTTTCATGGACACGGAGGCACTAGCATGCTGACACATCATAATTATTGCCATGCTTAAAAAGATCAGATTCAGCTGAAAAAAAAAATCAGTTTTAACACAAAAACTTAAAAACGAAGAATACAGCAAATTTTACCACAACTATAATTATTATTGGTCCAGCAAACGTGTAAATAAAATAACCATCCATTCGTAACCAGCAATAATTGCTTGTTCCATATCCATTTGGAAATATTGCTCCAGTAATACTAACAATTAACAGCGAAAGTATGTAAGCTATCAAATAGTACAAACATAATCTGGACTTCTGAGATTCAAATACTTCTATCAACATTATATACAAGTGGAACCCTGTAAAAGAATGAATACGTAAATGTGTGCACTACCTATTCAACTCTGTATAGGAATTGTAACTCACCTTCAAAAAACATCCAAATAAACGTACAAAGAATGAAATAATGTAGAAAAGCTGCTATAATGCGACAGGCAAGTTCACTATCAGTTTGCCCTACTCCTATCACAAACAGCAGCTCTACGACAAGCAGACAGACGCAAATATTAAAGTATATAGTCGTGCGGTCACTCTAAAAACCATTTAGTTAATAGTACATCAAAAAAATCTCTCTTTAGGCTCTTACTTTAATTCCCCGAAATAAATGAAAAGTGAGTAAAGTAATAGCTAAGCAAATTATTGCTATTATACAGCCGATGTAAGTGATAATTTGAAGGGCCATTTGCTGACCAACTGGATAGTAAGTGGGCTGCACATTGGCCAAAATAGCGAAGTTTGTCAAATGGTCACAAAGGCAGATGGTATGGGTAAAGTTTGTGGATTCTATGTGACATCCTTCTTCAGACCAAGTACTTGTTGTGTAATCCCAGAAAACACAGACTGGATCGGTGACGTTATGCACTTGGATGTGCATGAGTGTCAAGCGAACCAAGTAGTGAAGTTGAATGTGTCTTCCTTTTCCCAGACTTGCCGATATTATTTTACTATTCAAGATTTTGGTTTGATTTTTATTTGAATTAGATTCTCCGTGATCAGGTAACCACTGAAGGATTTCTTCAAGCCTGTCGAAGGCAACAAAGACCAATCGAACAAAACCACCTTCACTATTTTCTAATAATGCTCCTTGCGGAATTTCTATTGTATCGTTACTAGCTGCCCATCTATTATCGGAAGGAAATTTTTCGCTTCTGATGTTTTTTGTTTCGAGGACTCTTACAGACAACACTGGAAAAAAGTAAGCAAGTTAGAAAAGATAGCTTATGTCACCTAATATTTACAATACTCACTTATATTTTTGGCAACTTGATCAACGGTTTTTTCCCTAATAACAGTATCGGCTAGAAGAAAAGCGTTTTCTTCTAGGCCAATAAGTAAAGATGTGGCGACACGCATTTGCTCTTGATAACTGAGATCTCTCCACGAAGGATGCTGTGTAGAATCGAGGAGATTACTACCTGTTCTAACAACGTCACTTAACATTTCAGTGACAATTGCTTCTCGTTGCCTGTGATCTGGAAATGTCTGGATGTCTACAGACATCTTTTGTGCCATATTCTGGATAATTTTCGTGGTAATCATCATATCGCCACCGTAGAGTGTCTTACTACTAGTTACTTGAGCTAAATCGCTTGTAATAGATGTCAAAGGATCTCTCCCAGCAAGGACTCTTTGTTCTAGACTAGTCAACCAGACTGATCTGCATTCACTCAGATCCGGCGTGAGAGGTAACCACGTGGGTTCCGAACCAATTATTTTACATCTCCACCTAGCAAACCCAGTGGTTCCTCCAGGACAAGGTTGAATACTAACGTCTCCAATCCTTGTCCAATTCCAAAATATACTCCTTAACGTTACAGGACTACAATAATTATACCGATCTATTTCTTTAAGATTAGGGGTAAATACACTTGGAGATGGCATATACTCGTTTGGAATGTTATTTACAACTAAAAGTAATCGTAAATTAGCTTTTTAACAATATAAATTCGACTTGTAAAATACTTACTACTACTTGACTTAGGACTAAGGGTTGTAAAACTAACAGTAACACCTTCAGATTGTTGTTCTGGAGGATGAACTGTTTTCGATTTGGTTGACGAATTCTCTTCGTTAATTATGTCCGGAGCTTGACTTAAAGATGAAGAATTTACTTCTACGGTAGTACTGAGAGTCGTATGGGACTTGGGAGGGTTTGTTACTGAAACTTTTGGAGGAGGCGGTGGAGGCCTGGCCGTTGGTTTTACTGTACTCCATACAGGAGGTTGAGAAGTTATTAACCAAGGCGGACTGGGCCTATTTGTAGTTGTTGTTGTGGAAGCTATAGCGGTTAATAAAAGAAAAAACGATTCAATTAGATCAGATTAATTAAATAACAAAATCCTTTCCTTTTAAAATTATCTTAACTTCATAAAAAAAATCAAGAATTAAGGAAGTTCGTCACTAGCAATCATCCTATCAATAATATGCGTAGATAATTCGCTGTATTATAATAAAGAACTGGCTAATAAATTTTAGAAATTAATTACATTCTACTTACCGGGCATACACTGAAAATGCGCTTCGAGATATTTGAGTGTTCCGGGGCAAGGGTCACCAAACATATTGGTGCTTGCCAGGATGCTGCAGTTCTGAACTTGGCTACACCTATGATAATATTTTTTTTTGTTTAATTTACATACCCTTACTTACGACAACTTCCTTATTTCTTTCTGTCCATGTGTGCTGTATATTACTCTTTATCTTTTACGTATTGAGTTACGCTAGTTAGTTAAGTATACAGGGCATTTTTTGTCTTACACGCATTTGACAAATTAAGAAGTTTACGGCATTATTTTATATCAGTAAGTTGTAAAAAATACATGAAAAATAATTTTAGAAGCAACTAACCGCAGTAGTACTGAGCTTCGACATATTTGATTGTGTTTGGACACGGGTCTCCCTCAAAGAATATGTTGTTAACCTGAACGGTACAGTTTGATTGCAAATTACATCTGAAATAGATAGTTTCTTTTAAAAATAAACCGCCAATTTAACTCCAAACGCATGCGGTTAGATGAGGGACAACGTTTTTTTTTTTACAATTCGTAACAAAATAAGCACCCTTTACATGTAGATGTATGGTAACATGAAATAATGAGTAATGGCTTAGTAAATACACACACACACACAAATGAAAGAAACAAGGAAGAATATTGTATTAGTTTTAAACACAAGTTTAGTCGCAAACACAATTAAGCAGCTTTGCTGTATGATAAAATTGAGGCGATAATGAATTCATAAAATCTTTATACAAAAAGTGAATAATGCAAACAAACAACAATATTTTACAAATGATGTGGAAATAACAAACAATTATTACAATACTTTTAGTAAATAATATTCAATATAAGCAAAGTTTATTATACTTTTATCCATATTTTAATACGCAATACTCATATAGTACAAAAGAATTTTCGATAATTACCCTGAGAGTTTAATAATCGTGTTTTTAATTTAATTAAGAATATGCAATTTAATTAACTTAGAGCTTTGGAAGACGTGTTATAAAACAGTATCGTAAAACACATTAATTTTAGTTTTCGATTATGAAAGTCTTTGAAATTCAAAAAAGATGAAAGAAACACTAATAAAGTTCCAGATTTTATAATAAATAAAATCGAAAACCACCCTCGATCCGGTTTCCATATTAAATACCCATAAACGGAGATTTATGATCTTTACCGATCGCTATGGATATTTTAATAGCATTAGCTATCTAATCGGCAATGTAAGTAAGGCCTTCATCGTGTGAAACGGTTAATTGGCAACATCTCGAGCATTAACTGATTATTAGTGATTAAAAAGTAAAAACAGTTGCAATTTCCTCACTATAGACATTGAATTCAATTAACGTTCACCCGAAAACCTTTTAAGTCTATAAAATTCGATAGAAAAATTGCATCATAAATGTAAAAGAAATATCGATATTAAATATGAATTATAGGCACTACCTAAAACACATCATTTCTCTCATAACACTCACGTTTTTTTATGGGATTTTTCAGTGACCCTTTCTTGCAGTCAACAAAAAATACTGGAAACTAGAAGACCTTAATAAATGTTGATTTAATGATAACCCATAAATATTACATTTCCAATATTTTTCCGTTATTTAAATGCACACAATATATACAAATAATTCTATATGTTTGAGCTTTTAAGTTGTCATTAACAAAATATTTGAAAGAAACTGTTAAACTGCTTTGTATTTTCAAATCGATTCGTTTTAACCTAAAACTTTGAATTGAATGCAGAGCCAACAACAGGGTTTGCAATGGCCATAAATGGTAAAACCACTTTCGCAAAAATAAAAAATGTATACAGATTTAATGCTAATCTTGATTTATTCAGAATAAATTACACGTCCATGTGGTTTTAAGAATAACGTTAATTTGGGTTAAAATCATATGCTATACCGTCAGATATTTCATTACTATAAAATATTTTCTACAAACATTATCATCATCAGACGGTCGTCAGCCCCAAAACTAGTTGAAAAATCAACCGCGCATCCTTTCCTATCATGATCTAATCAACACATTTCCTTAAATTCTGCGGAAACTATGTTAATCATACAAGAATGTTCATTGTTCATAGGGATCAGGCCTTATTCTGCCAGTGGTCAATTTCCATCACGGCAGATCTCTCAGAGAACCGCAAACAGCTTCGACAACAAACTGCTAAACCTGCCCTAAGGCAGCGTTTTATGAAATCCTACGAACGGCGCGGTAAACGACATCTATAGTACAATGCTACATTTAGTGGAATTCAATATATTCAATACGATTCATTCATTTACATATTGATAGACATCTACTTGCTAAACTGAATCCACAGCGTATCTCACCACACGTGGTACGTGATGGACACGTTACTAAAATCGAACTAAAAATACATGGTGGTCAGTATTATTTTTTTTTCCGTCTTTTACAACTATTTGTGAACAGCAATCTAATTTAGATCTAAATCTCCCCATCGTAACTTCTGTTTCTGCTTCTAATGAGTCTCTAATTAGTCTTTCATATCTGAGAAGGTGGTCATACCAACCCATCCCACCTATTTTGGTCAGTATTATTATTTTTTTTCCGTCTATTACAACTATTTGTGAACAGCAATCTAATTTAGATCTGAATCTCCCCATCTTAACTTCTGTTTCTGCTTCTAATGAGTCTCTAATTAGTCTTTCATGTCTGAGAAGGTGGTCATACCAACCCATCCCACCTATTTTTTACTGATCTCCATAGCGTGCTCTATTTTCCTACTCTTTTCTAATATCCGCAGTATTTTTTATCATCCTCCTACAAAACCACATCTCAAACGTTTTTAAGTTCGCAGCATCCACCGAGATCTTAATAAACTTTTTCAATTTTCAAATTAACCAAAACAAAGTTCCAAAATGTAATAACAAACTGTCCATATCTTTACAAATTACAAGGAATAGTTGCTTTTATTTCGTCTATATCTTGCCAGTTAAGACTCTTTTATGCACGTTTTGTGCAAATTATTAATTTTCTTAAAATAACATTGTCTCACGAAATGTAATAAGTACGGTAATTGCATAGCAAATTTTCCACTAATATTCATTATTTAATTGTATAGTACAATCTGATTCGTTTAGGTGAAAATAATTTCAGCGTTAATTGGGGAAAGGTTTTAATGACATCTGACTTTTTACGATAATAATCGTTCGAAGCTGTAATTATCGGATTAAAAAATTTAAGTTTATTGGTGCACATTTTAATTTTGAAAAAAAAGATCGCTGCAATTTATCCTAGAAGGTTGGTTTAAATTTTAGCTTGTATTATTCACAAGTCGAGAGTCGAGACTGAGACAATATTAAGGAAAATAATACTGTTAGAAAGAATAAAGAATGGCAGCTACAACATTTCATGAGGGGAAAAACGCGTTTAGTTGTCACAGATTTTAATGAGTTCGTAGACAGTCCTAACGACCCCTCATACTTTATATATTCCCAGATAAGCAGAATGGCTTAAAAAAAATGAAAATCTTTGCGGTCTCCGGCTTCGCTTACAAGCAATTTTTTTTAGTTTTTGTAAAAAGAAGGATGATAAAATAGAACGCTACTTTTCATTATTCCAGACCTAATTAATGACTGTCCAGTTCAAGATTTGAAATGTAAAAATCATAAATAGTAATAAAAACCTTATTTAACCCTCAAGCATTATTCTTATTATTGTAAAACAGCATCAATTGCTTATAATTGGGGGAGGGGGGTGTTGGTATTCATTTGAATTAAATATCATGGTTTCGTTCGGTACTTGTTTTTTACGTAGGTAATTTAATATCTGTTGTTAACACGAAGTGTTTTTTAGCAGTTAAGATTCGTGAAGATATTTTCCGATTTGTCAAGCTTCAGGCAAGCCACACGTACCGATAAAATACGTTAACGATTGTAGAATGGACAATAAACATAAATCTGCGAAGCAAAACAACTTTTAGACTATGTAACTTACTTGTGTACGATTAACAGACCTTTGGGATTGAGATGTTGCGCGAAGAGCAAGAAATAAAACAAAGAAATTTCCATCGCAACTTTATTATGACAGACAACATAAATATTATCTCGCCAAGAAATAACTTAGACGCGGCCGACACTTCAGTTCTTATATGTGAATAAAAAATAAAGACAAGTTCGTTAATAAATGTCGTAAAATTGTACCTAATTAACTAACAAGCCATACCGTTTTTTTTTTTACCGGTGCAGTTTTACGCAAAAAACAACTACTAATGAACACGTTTAAACAACATATATGCTAATACAACGCATATTACGGTCAGACTTCAAAAGAGCTTAGTTCACGTAATAAAGTTAGCACTTATTCAATGATCGCATATTGCTACAGACGGTAAAATAAACTTTGCTTAAATTGAACTCTGTAGTCAAAACGGTAATAATCAGACACAAAATACAAAAAGGTACCATACTATAGTGGACAATCTTTCGATTATAGATCATAAAACGAGAAGAATGTAGGTAATTTACGACATCAATCAATTTATTAATACTGACTACTTACCTACTGTTGTTAAGCGCACCTATAATCACCCTTACCTTATCGCTTATGATCCTAGCGTAACCACTTTTTTGTGCTGTTTTGCATAATACACAGTAAAAAGTTATGGTGGTAATAATTCCGCTTGAAAATTCAAGCCATTGTTTATCGCTGCGGCTGATTTTTCCGAAGAAAATCAATAGAAATTCGAATTAGAGAGTTTGGAATAAATGTAAAACAATATATGTATGTCAAGAAAACAAAAAAATAATCGAATTACACAATTAAGTTCGACCGTATTACCTTTCCCTTTCCCATTCTGATTTTTAATGATAACATTTTTCATAAAGTACATTATTTATATTTAACGAGATTTTGAGCAAGAGGATTGAGACATTTTCATCAGTTTTATATTTTAAGAAGGGCATTCGTCTGTGCGACTAAAACAGCTTTTTAAAAATTTAATTTTATTCCCAGGTGTCTAAAACTCACACCACTTTCATGCAAGGCGCATAATTTATACGCGAAAAGCTTCCAGCTTAGCCAGAGCTATTTCATTGTCAGTTTGTAGCATCTTGGCTGTAAATAATTTCAATTTTGCATGTTATATAACCACAAGATGCTTTCTTTTACACATATATCATTCATACAATTCGTTATCATAATTATAAAACACGGGATACAATTAAAAAATGTAATAATATTCATTAAAAATTGATCTATAATCGAAAAGTTGGCAGATATTTGTTTTTCAAAACACTTACCGATTGTGAAGGACTCGGAGAGTTTTTGGAGACATGCAGTTAACACTCCAATCGGTGTTTCCATGATCGTTGCAAATAGTTATTGAAAATCTACCGTAATTTGCGCGAATTAATTTTATCGATTCTCCTGATCGGCATTCAATTTTCAACGTTTTACCCTCACAGGCGTATGCTGTTTCGTAGCGGATCAATTCTGAAACAAACAAAGAATATCCTAAGTAACCAAACAATAAACAATCCTATTGGATAAGCATTTTTTATAAAAATTTTCCGTAATGTTGTACGACATCCTATCGATATCTCACAAATAATTACAGTAAGGTTAGGGGGAAGAAAGAGAGGAACGCGGGAGGCCATTCTAGCTTTACAGGTAACAATAGAGAAAACGATAGAAAAAGGAAAGAGCGCGTACATAGGATTTGTAGATTTAGAGAAAGCTTTTGACAATGTTAAATGGGACAAGATGTTAAATATACTTAAAATGGATGAGTTACAAAGACAGAAGAGTGATACTTAGTTTGTATAAAGAGCATCAGGCAGTTATAGAGCTAGGGATGCAACGTAGAGAAGTAAATATTAGGAAGGGAGTCAGACAGGGATGCACACTGTCACCGCTACTTTTTAACATATACATCGAAGACGCCATCAACATCATTAAAGACAGTACAACTGTAGGGATAGACGTGCAAGGGCAAAAGATTAGTATGCTTAGATTTGCAGATGATATAGCAGTATTAGCATCTAGCAAGGAGGACCTAGAGATAGCTTTAAAAAAAATGGAAGCGATACTGAAAGATCAGTACTGTATGAAAATAAATAAAAGTAAAACTAACATACTGGTATGCAAGGGAAGAAAAAGTAGAGAAAAAGCGAATATAAAGATAGGAGACGAAAAATTAGAAGAAGTGGCTGATTTTAGATACCTAGGAAGTCAGACAAGTCAGGATGGAAGGAGTAGTAGGGATACAAAACAGAGGATAGCGCAGGGTCGTGTCGCCTTTAATAAAAAGAAGTCACTTCTATGCTCGCGAACGGTTAATTTAGAAATTCGAAAAAGGTTGTTAAAGGTGTATGTTTGGGGCGAGGCGTTGTACGGGTTCGAAACATGGACAGTGGGACGGGCGGAAAAGAAAAGGTTAGAAGCGTTCGAAATGTGGTGTTATAGGCGGATGATGAGGATAACGTAGGTAGAAAAGGTTAGAAATGAAGAGGTATTGGAAAGAATAGGAGAACTTCTATGGAAGTCAATAAAAAATAGGCGAGATAGGTTGGTAGGACGCCTTCTTAGGCATGAAGGTCTAGTCAGAGACATATTAGAGACAGAAACTGAAGTTAGGAAGGGTAGAGGTAGGCCTAGATTAGATTACTGTTCGCAAATAGTTAAGAATGTGGGCTGTTCTAGTTTTAGGGAAATGCGAAGTTTAGCTCAAGATAGGAAAGAGTGGAGGTACGTGTCCGACCAATCTTAGGACTGACGACCTTATGATGATGATAAAGGTTAGGGGGGCGTTGGTGGTGGGGTTATTAAAAATATGCTCAAGGTTTAAACAAATCCCCTCAACCTCGATCGAATCTTAATTAAATATTTGCGAGATAAAAAAGGACCCCGCTAAATCTTTATGGAAAATGGCCCTCTAGCAAACTTTTTAAAATTTTGGACCCATATATTGTTAATGTTTTTCGAAATTATAATTTTTCGTCTCCTACCATTATATTCACTTTTCCCCTACTTTTTTTCCTTGCACACCAATATTTTTGTTTTACTTTTATTTATTTATAAAAACAATAGATTAATTAATGTTATAATAGCAACATTGCGCTAATTAATTTTGATTGGAGTTGTCAGTTATTGTTTCAAAGCAACCGTGGAATTCGTGAATCATAAATAATTAATGGGAATTATTAAGGGGTGCAATATCGAATTCAACCGTTTACAAAATTAAAATAGCACAGACTGAAACAACGTTTAGATATTAGCCCAAGTATGTAGCTGGTAATATTGGTTAGTTACAATTTTCATCCTTAATTGTTATTGGTTGATAAGAGCACGTACATGTTTGGTTATATGCATGTTTCTCATTGACTATGTGGGATTACAATAAACTAATACACATCTGGTTAATTAGTCGAAGTATTCACTGATATTGTGTTCCATGTTTTACTCAGAATTTCATGAATAGTTTCGTGCAAGATTTTCTGCAGAAACATGACACGAATCCTACACAAGTCCGTTAGGTATACGCATTTGAGTCGTACAGAAACCGAAACGACGGTTCATTCATTCGTATAAAGTAACCAGTGGTTTTAATGATTTCACTTCAACTTTACTTTTATGTTTATTTATGCAACAACTACGTGTGGCAGTAATTTTAAAAAAAATTCACTTCAATTTCAAGTGTCGTTTTCGGTAGGAATCTAATAATGCATTTGTTGTTACGTATGCTGTTTTTATCAGTGATTTAAATCCTCTGCCATAGATACGGAGATTAAAAACCATGTCGTCCATTAGCACAGTCCTAAACGAGTTCTGTTGCTGCAATTATATACTACAAAGGTAAATTCTACCAATATTTTTGCTGTTAATGAGCAAAATCAGTTTTGTCTTGTTAATCGTAATCGTATGCAGCAAGATAAGCGTTAATTTTTATCACTTACTCGTTTCATTATATAAATCAAATGGGAGACTGTAATAAACAAATAGATTAATGAAAAAGAGAGACAATAACTTTAAACAAATTCTCTAAAAGCATTTTTAGACGTAAAGGGTCACACTAATTTCGTGATTTTTTGACCCCTCCCAGTTGGTCACATTTGTGAGACCCCCCTCCCTATTGTAACGTGATATATTTTGCAATTTTACCTCTAGAAATTATTAAAATTAAAACAGTAGTTCCGAAATTAGTTTTATTTCCAATTAAATTATTTTTTAATATAATCAACATAGGATTTGTAGATTTAAAGAAAGCTTTTGACAATGTTAAATGGGACAAGATGTTAAATATACTTAAAAATGTAGGGATGAATTACAAAGATAGAAGAGTGATACTTAGTTTGTATAAAGAGCAACAGGCAGTTATAGAGCTGGGGATGCAATGTAGAGAAGTAAATATTAGGAAGGGAGTCAGGCAGCGATGCACACTGTCACCGCTACTTTTTAACATATACATCGAAGACGCCATCAACATCATTAAAGACAGTACAACTGTAGGGATAGACGTGCAAGGGCAAAAGATTAGTATGCTTAGATTTGCAGATGATATAGCAGTATTAGCATCTAGCAAGGAGGACCTAGAGATAGCTTTAAAAAAAATGGAAGCGATACTGAAAGATCAGTACTGTATGAAAATAAATAAAAGTAAAACCAAAATACTAACATGCAAGGGAAGAAAAAGTAGGGAAAGAGCGAATATAAAGATAGGAGACGAAAAATTAGAAGAAGTGGCTGATTTTAGATACTTAGGAAGTCAGATAAGTGAGGATGGAAGGAGTAGTAGGGATATAAAGCAGAGGATAGCGCAGGGTCGTGTCGCTTTTAATAAAAAGAAGTCTCTTCTATGCTCACGAACGGTTAATTTAGAAATTCGAAAAAGGTTGTTAAAGGTGTATGTTTGGAGCACGGCGTTGTACGGGTGTGAAACATGGACAGTGGGAGCGGCGGAAAAGAAAAGGTTAGAAGCGTTTGAAATGTGGTGTTATAGGCGGATGATGAGGATATCGTGGGTAGAAAAGGTTAGAAATGAAGAGGTATTGGAAAGAATATGAGAACAGAGGACTCTATGGAAGTCAATAAAAAATAGGCGAGATAGGTTGGTAGGACACCTTCTCAGGTCAGAGACATATTAGAGACAGAAACAGGAGTTAGGAGGGGTAGAGGTAGACCTAGATTAGATTACTCTTCGCAAATAGTTAAGGATGTGGGCTGTTCTAGTTTTAGGGAAATGCGAAGTTTAGCTCCGGATGGGAAAGAGTGGAGGTACGTGTCCAACCAGTCTAAGGACTGATGACCTTATGATGATGATGATGATGATAATCAACATCAAATCAAACATTTGAAGAAATTAACAAACCAAGTTTTAAGTTTTTCGTTAATAGTTCAAATTTGACATTTTAACACTTAGATGTATAAGATTTTCAAAATGAATCACGAAACTTAGGACCCCTTCACTTCGCCGTCTCCTTTCCTCCCCCATCCCCTTGTCTCACTTCGTCGACCACTCCCACTCTTAAAGTGTGATGTACTTTATGGGTGACCCCTAATCATGCAACATAAATTATCAGATACGATTCCGCCTCGCGGTCAACAGTAACATCAGTTAAAACCTCAATAATGGTACTATTCTGTCCTGGACATTCATTAGTAGATAATAATTTAATAATAATATACTTTTTCAACCACACCATCCTGAAAATATCACCTGATGTTTCTCTTAAAACTGTCCTAAACTAGTTAAACTCTCAAAATCTTTTGGACAAAGCGTAGCACCCCTCAATAGTATTAAATTGCATTTATTAGACTTATATTACTTTATTATTTATAGGAAAAAATTACTGCAGGTATTTGTACAAATTTTCCTCTACGAAGTCGTATTTTTTAAAGAGAGATGATGGTGTTTTTTAATCATTGCTATGGTTTTATACGATTCCGCCCGTAATACGTATTTCAAAAAACTACAACTAACAAATGGACTATTACAGAAAAGAAAAAGAAAACGATATACCTACATTTTAACAAATTTAATGATTTTGAAATTGAATACTTGTTTTTTCGAATTTTATAAAAGGGTATTTTCTTTACTTATAATGTTATTATTGCTCTGCTATATGAAAAGAAAAAGTTGTAACCAAGGAATTGATATATCTCGCGTAAGTACTTACCTACCTATAATAATCAAAATTTAAATTCTCCAGATCCGTTAATAAATTATTATGATTACTCCCTTTGAGTAATAAATACTTCACTAGTAATAAACCCTCTGGTTCTGGTTTCTTTTTAACGAGTGCTAATACTGAGGAGAACATTTTTCATTTTTGGATTTTACGACTTCAACTCTGCTTTTGTCTGCATAATAAAATAAGATTAATAACCCCTAAAACCTTTTAATTAAGCACTACGGTTTTTTTCTGGTTTTGAAACAGACACCGAACAACGACATTGTTCGATATTTTCGAACAAGTCATAAGTTAAGGGATTACATTTCGATTAAAAAAAACCTACTAAACGATTCGCAACTTCTCATAAATACATATACAGGATGATCTAAAAAACGGCAACTTCAGATTAAGAAACGAATACAACTAGTCAAGTCAATGAAGCCTTAATTATCAGAATGCTCCGATTTTCATATTTTTTTAAATGCCTATTTTTTAATATTATTCAAAATCAAAAACATCCCAATTTCCGGAAAGAATTCTTTATATTGTTTAAACAATACAATAATAACTGAATTTACGGGAAAAATCACTTAAATATTTTTTCGCAATATTTATGAAAACGTCATTTGTTTTAAACAATAATAGCAACATTTTCGGATGTGAATAATAATGAAATTGGTGTAAATCCAAATATAATTTTTCAGCGACTGTTTTTTAAAAAAAAGATAATGAAGAACTTAAATGTTATTTTGATTACAAGTTGGCCCCGATGATGCCGGAATTAGAAAAACAACAAAATCATCGTTATATATTTTTTAGCAATCGAATGTTGATGACGTTAATATTTTTTTTTATATCATTGATGGCGGTATGTTACTTCATAGATTGAACTGGGACCAAAATCACAAATTTCTTCCATTTATCAAAATTACATCAAATATTAACGTAACTATGGCACTAATGTTAACGTTGTAAGTATTTGATGGATGTAATACTGATGATACTAAAGCGTCAGAAAGGAATCGTAGATTGATTATTTATTTGATGATGATACGTTTTTACAAACTAAAATTTTTTAGGTAACATCAAGAATAAAAATAGATTTATTAATCTTCTTTATACGAAGCTGATTGAAAATAATTTTGAATGTACTCAGGCAGAAGGTGATGTCGATCGTTTAATTGTTCATGTCGTTGTTGTACTATTACTTCGTATGCTAGTTTTGCAATANTTCGTTTGAACTTAATAATTCACGAAATCGTATTATAAAATGCTGAAAAATTCATAACTGAACAGAATTTATTTATAGATTCAAAATAGCTCTTATTTTCTTTCAAATCACTTTAGAATAAGACAGTCAAAATTTCTAAGTTGAACTTTGACTAAAATTATATTTTACATGATGTTGCTGTAACATTAGAAAAAAATAAGCACATAATACATACGTGATTGATATTTTCAGTTTCTGAGCTATTTTCCGGCAACCTTTAATTTGTCTATCTATAAAGGGGTAATGTCTGTAAGTTTGGATGTTTAAACAATATGAAAAATTATTTCCTGAAATTGGAATGTTACTGATTTTGAATAATATCAAAAAAGCACGCACTTAAAAAAATGATCAAAATCGGAGTTATTGTTGAGAATTAGGAATTAAGTTAAAACCTTCATTGACTCGCCTAAACATCTTTATCATGTTTATAATGAACGAAGTGTTTTTTTTAACAAATTCTTCACATACCGAATTTTTAAATAATTTACCTTGAATAAAATAGTAGGTACATCTTCCTTTATAAAGGAAAGTGAATTTAAAGCGTTCAGTAATCGTAAAAGCATAATTTTTTAAGACCTTTTACCACACCAATGCATAAATTAAGAGGCCCATTAAAATAATAATAACGAATTATTCCCATCTTCGCTAAATTAAACATAAAATGATTTACGTGTAAACGCGAAATATGTAATTAGTTTTATGCGTACAATGTACCATTCTCCGCAAGTCGTAAATTTTGCAACGAAGTGTTATAAAAGCTTTTTAAAAATCCTAAGAGAAACGTGCTAACGAGAAGCACCTGTGTGTCCCCTTTCATCTTGCAAAATTTTACGACACTTTTTTGCAAAAAACAGCATATTATCCACCAGCTATAAATGACTCGGACAACGATTTAAATAAAATTACATTTATGCAAAGCTTGGAAAACCTAAGCAAAAAAGCTCCATTTTCCTTCATTAATAAATTAGAAATAAGAATGCCTTTCATACTAGCCGCCTATTAGGCACTTCTCTTCATTACGAAAATAAATTACGTAAATTATAAAAAATTTAGCACATTAGCAAAGCTCCATTAGACGTAACTATTAATTTTGCGACGTTTCACAATTTCAGTCCAAAAACTGGGTCATTTCTTTTTTCATGCCTTCATTTTTTTTATTAATGCTATTCGATGGAAAACAGTCACGCAGGTCAGGGAAAAATCGTTGTCAGTGTTGATGTATTTTAAATTTTCTTTCAATAAGCCCAGAAATGCCATTCCGCAATTTATTAGTCGATTCACGGTTGTCAGACAGCCGTAGTCACGCGATCCTTTTAGGCGAGCAGGAGATTCATCGAAAAAAAAAAACTCGCGCACCGAGGGTTTCGTACAAACTTATAGGGTACGTAATAGTTCGTTCGTCACGGAAATCGACTCTCGACGACCTTTTCCGCTTTTTCAGAGTATGTTTTAAGTTGCTCTTGAAAATCAGTCCCTAAAATTTATAATTACAATATTTCAACAAAAAAATGATTTTTTGTTATGTAACCACATGTTTTCGGATTATTCCTTTTACTACTTAAGCTACAAGACTTTGCTTATAGTCAAATTTTATCATTCTAAGTCCCTTGGGAGTGTCAAAATATGCGTATCTTTTGATTGCACTGAGTTAGAAGTTTGTTCATTTCACAGCTCCAAGAGATTGCAGACCGAAGTGTTTGATATTAATTTCAACAACAGGGTCTTGACGAACAGATAAATAGACCAGAACTGATCCTTTTTTCCGAACCCTAAAAATGAAGTCCGCCTAGCTACCACGGTGTGGTTAATTTTAATGACTTTTATTTTTCTTTCTTTATTTATATGAAATCCGTGAAGCACATAAATGTTTAAGGAAAAATAAAATTGAAATGTCTTGTCAAAAATGAAAAATCGGCCGGATTACTTTAAATCTTTAAATACACTCTGACTAGAAACATGAATTTTTAAACATTGATTGTACGAAAATAATGAGACACAAAATTTCGAATTAGAAATCACCCTATACTGTATTAAAATTTAAAGTATAAAATATGAATGTTAAATACCACTAATATAAAAAAAATGGTAATAAAAGCTTTAAGATGAGACGTCAAGCGCACCCAAAATATTACGGATCATGTTTAATTTTTATTTTTAAAAAATCACTGTCGGTTATTTGAAGAAAATATTCACAAATGTAAATGATTACAATTAAAACCATCGATAAACGACAAGAAACATTAAATTTAATTCATGGAAATATAAATAAAAATAATTTTCATTAAATGTTCATCAGCAATATCAACATTTACACCAGGTGGCTTCATGCATGTAATAAATATCGGAAGATTTGTATTTTTATACAATTACATAAACACATTAAACGAATATGCATTTTTACCGTTGCATGAACAGAAATATTTTGTGAATAACTTTCGAGGAATTACAAAGTAGTTTTTTAACAGTAAAAATAAAAAACCAAAAAATAACGAATATATACGAAATACGCGAGTCGCGCACCACCTGCAACCGAAAGCAGCATTAGGCGTAAAACTCATAATTTCCTTTTTCAATTAAATATTTAATATACAAACTACTTTCCTAAAAAACATCCCTGTACGTTACATCGTATTTTAATACTATGTAGGTTGAAATTTGAAATTCGATATTTTGTCACTCAACATTTTCGTTTGAACTTAATAATTCACGAAATCGTATTATAAAATGCTGAAAAATTCATAACTGAACAGAATTTATTTATAGATTCAAAATAGCTCTTATTTTCTTTCAAATCACTTTAGAATAAGACAGTCAAAATTTCTAAGTTGAACTTTGACTAAAATTATATTTTACATGATGTTGCTGTAACATTAGAAAAAAATAAGCACATAATACATACGTGATTGATATTTTCAGTTTCTGAGCTATTTTCCGGCAACCTTTAATTTGTCTATCTATAAAGGGGTAATGTCTGTAAGTTTGGATACAGGAGGTAATCTCCAAAACTACTAATTCGATTTCAAAAATTCTTTCGCCAATGTTTAGAATAGACCTTCAGGATGGACATAGGCTGTACATTAAAATAAAACGGGTTATCGTTATTGCAACGTAAGTCAGCGCAAAACAATTGAGTCAGGAAAATCCATTTCTAAATTAGCTAACAATTAAAATTTTACTTTGTTTAAAACATAAATCGAAGAGAACGCCTTAAATAAAATTGTCATGTTGAAATTAGTATTGTTCGATTTGCTAGTAACTTTGGTAGTGTAAACAAGAATAGAATTAGGAATGTAGGTAAGTACATTCGTAACCTAGATACACTAACTGTACCCTAGTATTTACTTAAAACTAACTCTTGCCGTTGGTATTTGTTTTAAACGTTTAATTGTACTGAACACTAAATATTAAAGTACAACAACAAGCAGGTACGTAGTTGTTACACATGCTTTATTGAAACAATCTAACGTTTGTTAGTTACATACGTATGTAAACCGATATTTGCCTGTAGAATAAACTGCATACTGCCAGCCTCCTATAATGACATTAAACACAACACAACATTATGTACTTAGATAGTTAAATGCGAACACGAACTATAACTCTTCCTCCCTCCTCTGTCAGTATATAGCATAAAATTATAGCAAAATATACTGGAAAATATCACCTAAATTCAAATTGCCACAACAATAAATAATGCATTTACTACAACACAGCATATCGTAAAACATACACATGCAGAAAGTAACCGCAACGTCGATAATACAAGCATTGGGAAATATCATAATTCGTTTGTAATTGTGAGTAGACCGCAACGCACGATGTAGTGTACGAGTTATAAAACAGGCTGTGTTATGAAATATTCAACATGTAAAAGAATTGCCAGAAAACACTATGAAAATATCTTATGAGAACATAGGTAGACTATGGATAAGGGCTGGGGTACTCTCGCAGTCTGCCATGGGCGCCGCGTGACAAGAAGGGGTAGTTCGGATTATAGAGGCGTTCAGATAATCGAGACCCTAGTATTTATCGTAACGTGAAATATTATTAGAAACAGGGCGCGAATACAAACTAAAACAACAGTACTAGAATATACCATGGTTCGATCATAATTCTAAACAATTATTTATATTATACCTATGATTATGGCATAATCGCGGCAGACCACAACTCACAATTTCTCTGCAATGCATGAGAAACACAACAGATCACATATAAAAAATATGGAAAATATAATATATTTGAGCGAACTGCAGCACTGAATCCAAAGAATTATACTAAACAATTTCAAATAGTCATAACGTACCAAAATGCAACGTAAACTTTAAAATTGACACCAGGAATACTGGGAACTTTTGAGTTTTATTTTATTACCGATAAGTATAGCTATAATATACATACGTAAATAATAACGTAGTTATGTACTTCAACATCCCATATTTATTAGAGGTAGGTATATACTTGTTTCTGTAAATTCTTATAATGACTGCGAACACATTTAGGAATACCTATATGCAGATTTTACTACTAGTGCAAATAAATAAAAGTACGGAAATGGATATACAACTATACTATTATTAGAAGCTATTAGAAAGTACACCTCGGAGGTTAAGTGTTGTGCAAATATAAAACTTCGGAAAACTACTGTTGGATGCAATAATTAAATAATAATAATATAAATAAATCTATTCACTTCAACAAAGTACGTTTATTTTAAACTTTAAACACGGCCTATCATATGTACAGGTATATATCACTTTTTTATTAATATGAAAAGTTTATTGCATATGTAATAGACTATCCCTATGCTCGATTCTCAACTCGCCACCGGTGTATAAGTAAAAAAATTAAAGCTAAACAACGTGGTGTTATGTTAAATAAAAGTTTCCTGTATCTACGGAAAGCGCACCGATTAAAAGGGAAGCATTTTATTTTTTTTGGGCAATATGGCAAAATAGGTTTATCACACCTCGAAGGGAATTCTAACTTGTCGCAGGGAGATCGATAAAAGGGAGAACAACCCTTAAGAGTAGCAGTCTGTGGTAGACGTCGAGGCCAATGTTCACCTGTGCCTCGGAGGCGTAAGCGTCGGCGTCAAAGTCGACGGTGGTGGTGTCGACTGTGGTAGTGTCGCCGGTTGTTCAAAGCGGTTTGTTCATCCGCGTTACTTTAATAACTCTTTTTAACTTCAAAATCAAACCGCTCCGTACACGAACGTAAATTGAACAAAAACAATAAAATACACGATTGGATATAAATAATGGAAAATATTAAAGATTTTAACAAACAATTAGGTACCCCACAGTAATCCAACTGAATTATACGAAAAATTAAAAATAAATGTCTCACTCTTGGCGCCACTGGTTTGGTCCTGTATAAAATTACTAGAATTTACCATAGCACTCGCACATCTACCATAGAGACGGGTCAGCCTAATTTTTAATGGATATCTACATACTTATATATACATAAATGTGCGAGAAGAACGTTATACTGACACGTTAGGTAAATGATTGTGGGAGGAGATGAGGCGATTTAATTAATGTTCCATCACTGATGTTCCTGTCAGGATATTATTGGACACATGTGTACATGTGTGAGGAAATCGATAAAATGGGGGATACGTACACATAGGAT
This sequence comes from Agrilus planipennis, assembly GCF_000699045.2. Classification (NCBI taxonomy): domain Eukaryota; kingdom Metazoa; phylum Arthropoda; class Insecta; order Coleoptera; family Buprestidae; genus Agrilus; species Agrilus planipennis. Next base: position 401,027 of record NW_020438865.1, on the reverse strand, counting down.
CGGCTGACAAAAAATTAACTATCCCTTGAGTAATTTGTACACAAACTTGTTTTTCTTTATCATAAAACAAACAACATCCATATGCGAACGTATATCGCCGATGAAAATCAGGACTAGGTGCATATTGTTAAGTTCGTAATCGTTATAGTTCGGAAGAAAATTGGAAACGAACTAAATTGTTTTCTCTCACAAAGTCAATACACTGATTTTGACACAGTTTATTGGCGAGTCCAATAACTCGAGTGAAACACCACTTAAATAGCAACTATTCTGAATTGAAGTTTTAATTTTAATAATAATAGTAACGGCGATTTGAAATAAGCTACCACGTTCGACACTGAAGTTTATTCAAAATTTGCCTGTTTACAATTTTAGGGCAACTTATATAGATCGGCCCAAGACTCTAGTGAAAGGCTAATGGCTAATAAATTATGTTAATCAAAATGTCGATACTTCGTACATAACAATATGCTGATATAAAGTCATTTTTTAACCAATCATTACATGTATTATAATGATTTAAATAAAATTATGCGCTATTCAATTCAAAGCAAGTTCACCTAATATTGGAATAAAGATAAATATATATGTAGTTTAGGACAGTTTTAAGAAAGAGGTGATTGAAGAAACATATTTCACATCATCATCATAAGACCGTCAGTCCTAAGACTGGTTGGACACGCACCTCCACTTTTTCTTATCCTGAACTAATCTTCGCATTTCCCTAAAACTAAAACATCGCCCATCCTTAACTATTTGTGAACAATAATCTAATCTAAGTCTACCTCTACTGCTCTTAACTCCTGTTTCTGCTTCTAATATGCCTCTAAATGGCTTTTCATGCCTGAGAAGGTGTCCTACCAACCTATCTCGCTTATTTCTTAGACATAATGTTTTTATGAGCTGTTCCGACTACATTGATTTTAAATATAAAGGAAGAACAGTATCTACATTTTGTTTTAATAATCGTACGTGCGTACGTTCGTGACCAAGGTAGAAATTTTTTAAAAGTTCATTTGCCAAATTACAACTTTCAATTAACGGTTAAAAATAGAAACTTTCACCCATTGTTTTATTGTGTTAAAAACCTGTACTGTTATGGAATTAAAGAAGAGAATTAACAGATAATTGGTTTTTTGTGGTTCAAATTTTGCGGAGCTATTGTTAAGCGAAGAATAAAGTCATTAATTTTTTAGTGGATATAGTCAAAGGCCTTTCTTACAAACAAAAAGAATTTTGTTTTTCCCTGATTTACATTTAAATCAACACAAGTAACTTCAACTGCCTTCAATAAATTAAACATTCGCATTAAACATTGAAGCATTCATTTTGAATTTAAAAATATTTGCCTAATTATCAGGAAATAATCCTGAGAAGGACAAAACTAAATTAAGTTTGATTGCTATAAACATCGTCGGTAATATTAGAATCGTAAAAATAAAAAAAAACATTTTTTAATTTAATATACCAGGAAACATATTTTTTTTTAATTAAAAAACAAGAAAAAAAAATTAGACTTTCACACGTTAAGATTTCTTAAAAGGCTGAAACTACAGTACAGATCGACGCTTAAAAAAATATTAACTCAAAAGTTCAACTAAAATACCACAATGAATATACGTATTGTTATAAACGTATGTCTTAGTGGCAGATCGATAAAGCGCGGCATCATCCATGACACCTTTTTACACATTTCATACTAACTAAGCTGCGGAGCCATAAATCATCTGGCTAATAAGACGTGCGATAAAAGGAAACTAATAAATAGGTTTCACCATCCCATGGAATACAGTCGATAAAGGACAAGTGTCTTAATTGTGCGAAAACGAGAAGTTCAAATGGTGAAATACATCTCGCTTCTAAAATTTTAGTGTTTCTAAAGTTTTTACAAACATCCTCTTGGGCCTAAGCGTAAATCCAGAACTAACTGTTTATAATAAAATAACGTAGCGTTTATTTTAAAGAAAGTCTCGGACACAAACACTTTTTTAATTTATTTCTATAATGAGATAGGTTATTACTGCGTTTAGTAAACACAATACCGAAGAAGAGTCTACCTACCGAATTATCTAATCAAAATTTAGTGAAGCTAAAACAAATTTTGCGTCGTTGCACTTAAAAAAAAGTATTGTAGGAATATTTTTAAAAAACAAACCAGCACAGACCAAACATGTCCAAAATGATACTTAAAATTCGTACAAGAGATCTTCTCATCTTTAGATTAAAAAAAAAATGAATAAAGTACAAGTTATTCTACAATACTAGCAAAACTACACGTCGTAGAGAAGAATGATGTACAAGGGGCTCGCGCGCAACAAAATTGTTTACAGATTAAATTCATCAGAAAAAAAAATGGGCGTTTCTGGTTATAATTTTGCAAAAGTTAATTTCAGATCGACTAAACTATCTTTATAACACGAATTATCTAACGGCGAAGAATGCGTGGAAGGTGCAGTAGTTTAGGAAAATCCTATTTATCGCGCCAGGAGAAAAACTTTGACATCTGTTAGTATTGCCAGTTTTCACACAAAATGGTTTACAACTCACAATTTAAAAATCGACTAATTATTTGCGAAAATATGTGACATAAATTACCGAAGACAAAAGTGAAGATCCCAAAAACTCTGGTTTATCTGAATTACCTCAGAACCATCAAAATTTTCAGGCGTATCAAAGCAAGGTCAATCTGAAAAATACTTGAAGTAGTTGAATCTGTTAAAACGATATTTAATACAAATTTCCTTTTGGTGAAATTACCGAAAAAAAAACAAAAAACGAAGTTACAGAAACGATGTGTCATTAGATCATTAAGCCTTATTAGTAAGCAAGTACCAGAACAATCGAGATTTACCCTCGAATAGACAGATAATATCATGAAGGACGTTAATAACTTTGAAGGACATTTTGGACATGAAACTGATGGATTTTTGCATGTTATTGCTGAAACTGAAGGGAAACTACATAGAACAGCTGATTTTATTTTAACAGCGATGAAGAAGAATTTGATGACGAAAGCAGTATAATGAAACCTAAATTATTAAAACAGCCTTGCGGTATTACCTAAAAACGAAATTTTGGAGTCTATCAAAAGCAAGAGATATCAGAAAACAATGCAAGTTGCACCAGCGTCAGTAAAAAGGCGTAGAAAATACAAAACAGACGAAAAGCATAAAAAATGGAATTTTACTGATAGTTCTAAGTCTGGAAAGAATAAACCGTTTGCAAAAACTTTTTTAATACCCTGCACCTATCTTAGCAAACAGTGGACACTTCAATAAAAAGAAGAACGACGGAGGCATTCTAAGCCTGACGAACGACAAAAAGTATTACAGGGAACCATTCAATTTCAACTTCAGATTCGTGAAGCGGAATCAAATGAATCAAGAAGTCTACAAACTGAATACGACATACCTTACAGATTCAAATAACACAGACAGAATGAAATCGGAATAACAAAAAAAAGCTAAGAACAATTTAATAAAAAATAAAGTTATAATGATTTGCCTTCAAAAGTATTTGTTGGCTCTCGATCTGCATAATTCGCAGAGATTCTATTCGTTGCTGTGGACATACGTAGAACGTAACCATGCAAGATGCAATTGTCGGAAAATGTTTCTAAGTACATAATGTGGGCTGAAACCTTAACTAATCGGGAAGGAAGGGAAGCAGCTTCACGCTTAATAAAATGGGTTGGAGACCTTATCTTAATGGATGTGTCCTATATAGCCAAATATAAAGGTTGTTAATCGCAAATATTTAGTAAGAGAACTAAGATTGAGAAACTGATACTAACTAATAACACTCTAGGATGATATGGTAAAACAAAAAAAATTAATATACGGTAGACAAGATAGATAAAAGAAATGGCTGATTTTAGGTGTCTAGGAAGTTACGTAAGTCAGCGGAAGGAGTAGTAGGGATATAAAGCAGAGGATAGCGCAGGGTCGAATCGCTTTCAATAAAAAGAAGTCACTTCTATGCTCGCAAATGATGAATTTAGAAATTTGAAAAAGATTGTTAAAGGTGTATGTTTGGAGTGTGGCACTGTACGGGTGCGAAATATGGACGGTGAGCGCAGCGGAAAGGAATAGGTTAAAAGCGTTCGAATTGTGTTATTACAGGCAAATGATAAAAATAGCGNTACCAGGGATATAAAGCAGAGGATAGCGCAGGGTCGTGTCGCCTTCAATAAAAAGAAGTCACTTCTATGCTCGCGAACGATGAATTTAGAAATTTGAAAAAGATTGTTAAAGGTGTATGTTTGGAGTGTGGACTGTACGGGTGCGAAATATGGACGGTGAGCGCAGCGGAAAGGAATAGGTTAAAAGCGTTCGAATTGTGTTATTACAGGCAAATGATAAAAATAGCGTGAATAGAGAAGGTTAGAATTGAAGAGATATTAGAAAGAATAGGAGAACATAGGACTCTATGGAAGTTAATAAAAAATAGGCGAGATAGTTTGGTAGGACACCTTCTCAAGCATGAAGATCTGGTCAGAGACATATTAGAGACAGAAACAGTAGTTAAGAAGTAAAAGTAGACCTAGATTAGTTTACTGTTCGCAGATAAGTAGTTAAGGATGTGGGATGTTCTAGTTTTAGGGAAACGCGAAGATTAGCTCAGGATAGGAAGGGGTGGAGGTGCGTGTGCAACCAGTCTTAGAACCAGGATTTAAAAAATCGAATAAAGTGCGATTTTTTGAAAAAATTCTAATCACAATTTTTTTGATTTTTTCGTTTAATTTAGAAATTAGCAGTATAAAGGAGCATGTTGTGCAAATAATAAAATACAATACAAAGCGGAAGGAGGGAAAGCATTAGTGCTATCATCAGATATTCGTTGGAATACTGTAACTGATTGTTTCGAAGTCTTTGTGTCTGAGTGGCAAAAGCTACTAAAAATATGTGAAGAGAACAGGGACGTTATATTTTATTAGAGCAAAAGTTGAAAATATGGTCGTAAAAAGGTCAGTGGAAGATTATCTAATAATTTTGAAGCCAATATCTGTTACATTGGATACTTTACAAAGAAATAATGCAAATTTGTCTGCTGCTGTAACAGCTTGGAGCTAAATTTAAAGAAACTGATTTAAATAGTAGCCAAATGTCGAATTTTCGAAAGAGATATAAGCAAGCAATGACCCCCAGTCACTTTTTGGCATTTTTATTAGACCCAACCCAAACAGAATTCACACTGACAAATGAAGAAGAAAGTGCGTTGGAGGAAGCGCGAAATCACTATGATGGTTCAGTTTTGCTACCATTGATAGTAAAGCTTAAGTCAAAATCAAAACCATTCTAAAGTGTGATGTTCGCAGAAGAAATAGTAAAAAATGTGACACCACTAGAGTGGTGGGTGTCACAGAAAAATATATTTAGTGAAGAGGAACAGTGAAAAATTTTTCCAGTAGCGAAGCAATTGTTTGGCGCGATAGCTTCTTCAGCTGCTGTAGAAAGAGTGTTTTTCACCTTTGGAATTGTTCAGAGCAAATTAAGAAACCGACTGGGAATTGAAAAAGCTGGAAAACTAGTTTTTTTATTCAAATATCATAATAATGATATTGATTTCTCAGATTTAAATGATCCTAGTTTGTAACTTAATTATAATTTCTAAATCTGTTTTTTTATGTTGATTTCTGTGAAAGAAAGTGAAATTAAACATTTTTGATTAAATCATTGATTTTTATTTAAGAAATCATTTGATTTAAATCAAAATGATTCATTCATGCCAACCCTGCTTAGGACTGACGACTTTATTATGATGATGAGACAAGATAGATATTTAACGTTGAAATTTCTTGTAAAGTTATAGAAATCGGAGTTAGCCGAATCCTATAAAGAGCAATTTTTGATATAGAAATGTGCAACGTCTACGCAGGCAGCATTACCTCTGATAGATTCAGCAATTCGCAGTCAATAACGTATCTTTATTACTCCATTGGTTGGGCGGAAGAAAACGTGCTTTGAATAACTGGAATTGCATTCGACATTATTAAATTGCTAGAATTGGTATTGTAATTACCTAGATACATAGACCAATGCATTCCGAATTCTCTAGCAATTTCGAATACGAACGAGGGTAAGGTGCAGAATAGTCCCGTATTAGTAACACTATTTTCCTACTAGTACAGCCCGTCCAAAAGACTAATGACACACTTGAAACATAGCGTTCTCCTATACCAAGCCTGTCCAACTTTTTGGCATCGCTTTTGTTTCAGATGTTGACAGTAAGAACAAATGTTACTCATTGTCATTTAGAGATACTCGATATTTATTTTTCACAAAATTAAGATTAAACAGAAAAGCTCAAAACCCCAACGCCAAAACACGACACTGTAGTTGTCCGAAGTTACCTTCTTCAGGGACTGAAGTAAACTGAAAACTAAACTTCTACAACAACCGCCAAAGTTTTTCCAATCTTCATATTTAAAAATTAAGATTTGAAAAACTTTTCACAAATATATGTCTAAAGCTTTTAAGGGGTGTTACGCTTTGTTCAAATTATTCTGAGAATTCAATTACTTTGGCGCACTTTTTAGACAAGCAAGTGATATTTTCAGGTAGATGTAGTTTAAAAAAAAAAAACATCCCCCACACGTGCATCAAATTACACAGTTTTGCTCGTGTGATATGAAAATAGAATATGATAAACACTTAACAATAGTAGAAATATGTATTTGCTTCTAGCCCTTTAGCAACCTCACAATCTACAAAATCGATTTGAAAGCGTATCAAAAGGAAATAGTGGTAAGTGGCATCATTCTACCTATGAAAGCCTGAGAGTGGTAATGATACCTTACGCTATAATAATATTACGTACGAACGTAAATGACCCAGTTTTTCTGCCATTTTATATATAAAATTTTTGTATATCGTTTTGTTCACGGATGTATGTATGTATGTATAAAATTAAGCTCACTCATATTACCGAATTTAATCATATGAATAAATTGTTTGTTAATTCGTTTAAAAAGGGAACATAAAAAATGAAATTTAATTAAATAGATTTAAGTAGATTATATGTTTGTGATATTAATCACACTCGTAATTTTAGCATAAAACAAACTAGAATTAACCCATACCTCACAGACATGGAAAATTCTCTACTTCAAAAGTAAAAGGTTTTCAATTCCATCTGTTTGTCGTATACACATGTGATAAATATTACCAACAAAAAATAAAATAAAACAATAAGGAAATTTTAATTGTGTGGTGGTTTTGTTAATCGCGTTTTAATTATTGTTATTGGTGCATATCCTTAAATGTACTAAGTCTATTGTTACGACTTTAAAAACCTACCTTAAAAAAGCGTCAAATTAGAAGCGAAACGTAGGTGCTGGTTTTGCAGTAATAACAGTTTTTTTTTGCCTCTGATCAGCTCTGATTGTTTTATTATATATCACTCTTCTATCTTTGTATTCCATCCCTTCATTTTTAAATATATTTATTGTTAAAAGCTTAAAAATAGTTCTTCCGCCCTTTTTGCCATCATTCTGTGTACGATTCTAGTTAAGATTTTTAATGCATTGGAAGTTAAGCTAATTGTTTCATAGTATAGATGAAAAAGACTGGAAATTAGGAAATAGGAATGAGTAAGACAATTGAGGGCGTTATGAAAGCCAATAAGGAAAAAGAGGGATACACACTAGGACATTCTGAACATGAGGTCTAAGTTAGAGCCATGCTACAAGCAAGAACAGGAGTAAATAGGGCAGATATTCTAGTGAGTAGAATGTTGTATTACCAGAGGAGATAGATCTTTCCGATTTGATTGCAACAGAGTAGTAAAGTCAGACGAAAATTTGCAAAAACTTCGTATTTAAAAAATTAATTCAGTCGCTTATACCTATTACCGTTTTCCTACTATTTTTAATAGAAAAAACTTTTAGTTATTGAGTTCTCCACATTCAACGTGCACCATTTTTAACAGGTGTTATTTTCGAGTGGTGCCTTCAACAAAATTGAGCAGTGCAGTGACAGAAAAATGTTTTGTGGAAGATTCTTTTGTCGCCTGAGACACATACCGTTTGAGATATCGTAAGTGCAAACGAAAACGACAACGTAACGTAAGATTACCTTTGTACATTACACTCGAAAAACATTTCATGGCACGCAGGCATTTCCTAAACGAATTGTGGAACAAGGAATTTTACCAAGCACGCAAAACGGTATTCATTGCAGTGATTAATTTATATTATGGACGAAAACTCGTTATTCAGCACTACATAATATACCTAAACATAACACAAATTGTTTTATTTTAACGTATTACCTAACAGTTAGCACACCAAAATATTTGTACGTACGTACGAGGAGGAATTTTTTAGGGTGAAATCAAAAACACACTTTCGTTTTTTATACGATTTCTGAAATTATTGGGATCCGTCAAATCGGCTGACGAACAAGGACGTAGTACTTATTTTTCCTCATGGGTCAAGGGTTGTAAATATTTGGCGTAACCGCAAGGAGGTTGGGGTTAAAACTCCCCACATTCAACTAAGAAGTTAGCTACAGACAAGGCTGAATAAACAACAAGCAATACGTTCCTAATAATAAGTTGATAAATTCGTAAAAAAAAATAAAACGAACAGTAGCCTAGGTCACTCTTGATAACCTTCTCCTCGTGTTTCATAGAAATCCACGCAGGTCAAACGCTTCGAAGATTAGCCCGTACAGACACAGAGAAAGACAAACAATTTTCAAGGGTCTTTTGCGTTTTAAACATTAAATAAAAACACCGCATGACATTAAGCAAAGCGATTTCGGTTATGCGAAGTTGAATGCTTACGATTTTAAATTTTAGGTAATTTCGGGTTCGGACACGAGTCAGAACTTTCAATGCATGGAACTTGGTCCACTCGCACGTGAATCGTAAGATTGTTTATAAAAATCATAAAAATTTGACTGACCACTACGACCATTTGACCACAATACGACGGCTTCTTCAGGTGAAATAATACTGCGTTTAAAGTAGTATTTAGATAGACAACTGCAAAGAACAAAAACTGCGCTCTCTAATCTAAAATTAATTACTCGACGAGACAACTAAAAATGTAAAGTGAAAACATATAATTCACAGGAAGGTCGTGTACAAAAGTATTTAAAATTAAAAATGGTGAAAGTATCTTTTATATATATATATATATAGGTAGCATGAAAGAATGGATAAGAAGAAGACACAACAAAAATATCCCTAACCAGCACAGTTGAAGTGCAAGTATAATATTCTTTGTCATAAAGTTATCGTCAACACACTCTTTACTTTGCTGGCTAGGATACTTATGCACATTTCGGCACTTACCTAATCCCTTGGGCATTGTACCCGATATACAGAAGCCGTACAAAAGTAGCAGGAGGCCATGCCAGGCCATTCCAACGACGGCCATGGCACATTTACCCTGAAACAAACAAAAGACACTTGAGAAAACTTGTAGATACTTATTCAGCATAAAAAAAAACAGGCTTCATAGTCGTAAAATAAAATTGATTTGCTATTTGTTCTTGTACAGTTGCTACTATTACGGTACACAAAGTGGAAAATAAAGAACTTAATTTATCTTGAAGAACTTTAAAACGATTTTATGTGTAAGTGAATTCATTGTTTTATATATTTAGCGCCTTTTTCATCGTGAGTTATTTGACTCCAGAAATATCGAACTTGTACACAATTTTAATTAAGTTACTATAAAAAAAATATGTTGGAGCGTCACGTAAAAGTTCTTGTTTAAACTTTTTAAAAATAAACGAATTTTCAGTTACGAAACAACTTTCCATTCTTTACAAGGAAATGTTGTTTCGTCACTGATAAAAGTTGACTGCAAATAAAGCAACAACATGGAAAAGCAATTTTATTATGTATCAAGTAGGTATTAACTTTACGTTTTCATAAATAATATCTATTAATACTTATAAACTTACACATTAGAGTGCGCTAAAAACCTGGCTTTTTGAAATTTTTCTTTACAGAAAATATTGTTTTTAATGATGGAAAAAATGTGTGCAAAGGGAAAAAAATTTCTGTCAACATTTGAAGCTCGCCAATATTCGACGAAGATCAAATGTGAATTACAACTGTTTTTACTTTTAAAGAAATAATTCCAACTGTATGTGTAATAAATATAAAAACAATTAATTAGTAAGTAAATTTAATTTTATTTTATCTTATTCTCATTTACTAATAAAGTGGTTTCATAAGTCGGATTAACGTACTCCTTTAGTTACGAAAATCCCAAGATTGTCAGCTTAGCCGATTCATGTCTACGTACAAGTACGTATTTAATTAGATTTCCACAATGACAGCGTTTTATCAAAATAGCTTATGAATAGTAGTACGAGGGTGGATTGATAAGTTTCCGGCCTGACCAAGAAAAACAAGGTTTTTAAAAATTTTTTTTTTTTATTTCTCAACATAATCTCCTCCAAGGCTGATACATTTCTCATAGCGGTGTTCCAGTCTATTAATGCCATCTCTATAGACTGATTCGTCAAGCTCCTCAAAATAACCATTTACAGCTTCGATTACTTCTTCATTGTCCGCAAATCTCTTACCGCCAAGCCATTTTTTGAGATTAGGGAACAGAAAATAGTCACTCGGGGCTAGGTCTGGAGAGTAAGGAGGGTGCGGCATCAATTCAAACTTTAGATCGTTGATTTTAGCCGTCGCAACGATTGACGTGTGCGCTGGTGCGTTATCGTGATGAAACAAGATTTTTTTCTTCGCCAGATGAGGTCGTTTAATTTTCACCTCGTGGCTCAAACGTTGCAATAAGTCTGCGTAGTATTGACCAGTGATAGTATTACCCTTTGCAAGGTAATCAATGTATATAATACCTCTTGCATCCCAAAAAACAGTAGCCATAACCTTGTTCGCCGAAAAAATTGTTTTTGCCTTCTTTGGAGTTGGTTCCCCTGGTCCAATCCACTGTTTAGACTGTTCTTTGGTTTCAGGAGTGTAGTGGTGGACCCACGTTTCGTCAACGGTTACGAATCGACGCAAAAATTCGCTTGGATTACGCTTATACAATGACAAATTTGCGGTAGAAATGTTTTTTCGAATCAATTTTTGGTCGACTGTTAGCAAACGCGGCACCCATCTTGCACAGAGCTTTTCCATATGCAAATGTTGGTGCAAAATATGTTGCACACGTTCATATGACATCTTACAGGTCTCAGCTATCTCACGCACTTTCAATCTGCGGTCTCCCAGCACTATTTGATGAATTTTTTCGATCATATCTGGAGTTGTGACCTCAACGGGGCGTCCTGAGCGAGGCCCATCAGAGGTGCTCACACGACCCTTTTTAAACTCGGAAACCCACTGCTTAACGGTTGAATATGACGGGGAGGATGTCCCCAGTGTTGAGTCCATCTCTTTTTTAATTTCCTTCGGCGTTAACCCCTTCAAATAAAAGTATTTGATGACAGCACGATTTTCCTGCTTTTCCATTTTTACGAAAACCACAGAGGCGTCTTGTTCAGCGTGCTGTCAAACCTACACTAGCAAGGAGATCGGGCTGAAACTATAGCTACAAGCTATCCAAGGATGGTACTATAGAATGTCACCTCAAGGTAGACCTAGTGGCGTCATCTCTTGGTTAGGCCGGAAACTTATCAATCCACCCTCGTATAACGGGGTTTACTTTTGTAAAAAAAGTTTTTAAAATTAATTTCTTCTTTGCCTCAAAAAAACGTTAAGTATCTAAAGCAAGCTAAAGCAGCCTAGGTAAATCTGTTTTAAAGAAGTTTAATTATGAGAAAATCTTACATTTAATGTTTTTTATATGGTAAACATGAACGACCAATTACCAGAACACATCTTTTTTTTATTTTTAAGCAGGTATATAACATCTACAATAACAAACGAATTTATTTAATTTCAGCAGAATTTCAAAGCAACCCGAGATATGTAACTTTATAAGATGTTTTTATTTAAATTAATTAATTGTTTACTTTAGACAATTTACATTAATTAGTACCATTCATTTTTTTCTACTTTACTCTCATCATCCGATAACAATTTTTGTTTACTTACTGACATCATCCAAATGTCTTTTCCGTGTAAGTTATCAAAGTACGCTGCATAATTTTAACATCTGGCACTTAAGGATTAATTGAAGAACAACAGCTTCTATACAACTTACAAACCATATACACGCATATAATAAAAGCGAACCGGGTGGCCCTTGTAATGGTAGCACACGCGTACAAAAATACTAGCTGTATTATACCACCGGAAAAATCAACTTTTTATTATCAAAAAGCACTTAGCTCTAATTCATAGTGACGAAACCAATGTGTCCTTAAAGATAGTAAAATTAAAAAAGAACTAGAAATAGTAGACTTTTTAAAAATAAACACCCACGTTACATGCCTGGCGACGAATGTCTAAAATAACATTTTCATAGTAATGTAAAAAAATTAGAAGGAATTAAATGTTTCAATTATTTATTAGACGAAAATTTGACAATTGTGTCGACCAGTCGGACTTTATCAATATGGACATACTTGTAAAATACTCTTGATAAAGGCCGACTGATTGAAAAAATTGTATTTTCGTCAAATAAATTGATAAAGCATTTAATTTCTTTTTTTTTATGAGCTGCGAACGTCACATTTCCTTAGATCTCCCCCCCTGTCATATCTCGTCATGCTAAGCAATACCCCTCCTTCCTCCTTATTTTCGAACGTATTTTATGAATGACTCCTAATATACTTTGTTTAAACCGCTTAATAATAAAACTGGATGAAATTATTGAGATCCGTCAAATGGGAGGAGCCTAAAAACATGGCACCGATTAGGGAAAATTTATCGTAGTTCCTATAGTGTACCGTGCAATTTCCAAGTTTTTAAATTACGATAAAATGATAAGTATTGACACAATATGTGATTTGGCTGACATAATGCCTCGGAAAGGAAATTTCGTTGGCGAGCATGTTTTTAATGCCAATCACATTATAAAATTCGGAAATAACAAATCCGGAAGCTAGCATTCAAATTCCGTCAAGTTTACTGCCTACTTTTTACAAACTTCGGATTTAAACAGTGATTCACGTTATATAATTGGTGAAGTAATTCTGGGTGATTTAAGCAATATCATATCAATGACTTGCACGTGCAAAGCCTATTTAAGAGAACGTTGCAAACACATTATTGCAACTTTGTTGTATTGCAGCAGGTAGGTTCTTAACCTCAAAATACTTATATCGTATCATTAGAATTGTGTTAAAACAATTACACAGGAATAAATAATGCTGATGGTAAATACTTCCTGAAATATAATCATGTGCATTAAAATGACGTGAACAAATTTTTATTCCGGAATTCACTTCTTTGATACCTACTGCTTTCATCCAAGCTTCTATTAGTTTACTTTTTTCTCTAATTTTCCGAATATATTTTTTACATATATAAAACGGTTAGTTTTTATTGGAAAGTAGTTAATGTAGGTGAAGAGTGAAGATCTATGTCTGAAGTGCTATTGCAGCTTTTCACTGAACATATTAACTTTTTATTTGATTTAACTTTAGAAGAAAACTTCGTCGACTCCATCATCAAAAAAAATTTTACTTTTTTAACGTGTTTTATTTTAATAAACAATTTTACAATTTGCGTGCACAGTTCCTATGTAAATTTTTCCCTCATTCGAGTTATAAATTTTGCCACCAGATGGTGTATGCCCATTTGACGGATCCCAATACTACACCTTAATTCTTTAAAGGATAAATGGATATCTTTTACCAAAAAATTTTCGAGCGTTTTGTTCACAGTTAACTGAAAAATTATACACAATATGAAACATTATCTTGTATGATCCTTACAGTCCAAATACTGACTCTCATGTCAGTAACGAAACAATATTCCGCTGTCAGCAAAATAAAACAAAAACATTTCGAAAAATACTTCTTTTGAATGTCTCTTTAATTCTAAAAATAGAGGAGCAAAGTAGAGGAAGAATAATAACTGTATCATCCTATACAGTCTTATTATTTTAAATAGCTATTTCCACCGCTTTTTTATTGTAATACCTAATTAAAACTAATGGTCAAGTTTTGAAAGAGTTACATCCAACTTAATTTTAGTAATAAAGCAATAGAATATTTATCTACCGTAACCTCTTGTAAAAGCGAGCCAGTAGTTTCTTTTTACCTGAACTACGAGGACAATAATAATAAGGGTGAGGAGATAATATACTTCTAAGAAGCACACATTCGGTGGATCAAACATTTTATTGTAAGGCTTGCTTTAAAAATATTTCTTTTCAGTACGACACGGCGTGGCAAAGAGACAGCCAGATTGTTGTAGGTTGTTAACAGCAACCTTTTTCTGTTTTACAATCAGAATGGCATACCTACTACATATATTTTATGCGCTCAACTTCAGGTAGACTCACTTATTCGAATACACGTTGGTTTTATGAAGCAGGTAAAATATATCAAACGTCATAATCGCTATATATTAATGTCATATTATTCTAGAATCTATTATATGGTTTTAACGTAGATAGGTTTGTCATGTAATTGACAGCCATCATTAAAATCTACGCGCTTTGCGACGCAGACAATGATGAACATCATCTAAATTCGGAAAGGTTCAACTAGTCTTTTAATAAAATTTTGCTTTGAACTTACCTGCCTGCTAAAATTTCGCGTTCGATTTCTAATAAATATGAAATAAGGGTCCTTTGTCTTTCAGAGAGAGAGAGAGAGAGAAGAGGAAACTGCCAAATGATCAAAGTGATACTGAAAGGCAATTACAACTAATAAGCGTTCATAAACTGTATTGAAAATGAACGCTATATCCAAAACTTATACAGTTTTACTGTATTAAAATGGATACACATATATAGAAGGCACCTATAGACAATTCTCTTTTCTCTTCAAAGATTAAAAGAGACAAAAATAACAGTTGAAAATAAATATTTCTGAACTTCTTATACATAATTATATTGAAAACCATGAATGTCAAAAGGACAGACACGGGAATAATCTTGTAAGGGCTCCTGTCACGTTCTTTAACACAACTGCTTCAGAAATAAAATTAAAACGCAACTCTGTTAAAATAGATTTTTTTAAATGTTGGTAAGTACTACAATTTTAAGATAACAAAATTAAATATTATCAGAACTTAATATGCGAGGAGGTCTCATGATTTCGGCTGACTATAATCACTGTGACTTCTGTAGGGTTGTAGATGATGTATGCAGATAAGGCAAACTGTTTACCGAATATAGAAATTTCACATTTCTTTGGAGGCATTTTTTTCTTTTTATGTAGCGCGAGTGAAAATGCATAATTTAATGAACGTGTGGAACTCTCAACCACGTTAATCCGAACATACCACATGTTAAAACTACCCTAAACTAACCGAACTCTCAAAATCTTTTGATCAAAGCGTAAAATCGCTTAAAAGATTTAAATTGCATTTATTAGACTTTATATTACGTTATTAATTGTATGGAAAGATGGCTAGAGATATTTGTACAAATTTCCTTATATCACGTTGTATTAATAATTAGTATTACAAAACATGTTTTAGAGTAAGTTAAATATAAATATGCTTACGTTTTTTACATAAAAACAGCGGTTCAATTCGAGTAATCCCAAAGAAATATTCACAATTGCGACGTGCACATTTTCAAATAGTTTTGATCACTTTCTATTACTTTTTATTTTCAACACAATTGCCTACTGTACCATTTGTGTTTTTTAAATAATATTTTAATTTATTCCGACGTGCAAGTGTTTTAGCGAAATAAGTGAGTATACCGAACGCGAAATGTTACCAACTGTAGAAAATACTGTCATACAGTTCGAGATGGAGTAGGTATTGAGCACGCAATTCGCACACGCTACAGGTTAACACACCCCAAAATGTTTGAAAGAACGACACAACACAACTAAAAACCTCAGGAGCTCGGGACGCCCGGACACTTCGGACCCGGCGACTACGAAAAGATCGCCGACAAGTTCTCGAAGTTATGCAGTTTACGGGCGCATAATATGCACCGACTGACTGGTACAAATGGAAATAAACGTCCGCCGAATCGAGTGACCTTTGACGTACATTAACGTTACTAAGAGACACCAAAGTTCTACGATACCGGTCTTCGGATAAAATAAAAGAATTGAAATAATTTTTAGAATTATCATTGTTTATTAATTTTATATTTCTATAGAGGATAATACGATTACTAATTAATGCGTAATCGTATGAGGTAGATAGCTATCGTAAAGATTTGGCATTAAAAAAGGCATGACAAAAGTAAAATTTATGGTCTATCGGAAGAAGTAAGGCCCCATCTCTTCTTTTGAAAGTTTTGACAGATGTTTTCAGTCGACTATAATAATTCAGAAGAAAAAGCGTGTGTGTGGTCCGTCAAGAGCGTATTTTTTCCATTTTTAGGACTTGATGAAACGCGTTTTTCATTTTGAGCTCGTTCACATCGAACTTACCCTAAACTTGAAAACATTACATCGGGCTATTCGTATAAATCTTGTTGTTTCTTGTAATTACACGAGCCAGCACGATAGTCTGACACGCAATTTCATACTCAAACCCCACGTTACATATAATAAATACCCTTGCGTGTATATTTTTTGAGGTTGGCGTTTTTAATGCTTCCCAGATACTGGTAATACTTAAATCTGTAAACCGAATGACATATATATATACATACTCCTTAACAAAAAATTGCAACAAAACTTTAATTAACTTCTTTTTCAAGTTTATGAACGCTCGCGTTAATTAATTCCCAAATTGGATATGAACTCTTGTTCTATTAATAAACAAATACCTGCGGGCACTGCACTGGCATAAGACAGGATGGCTACGATTAAACGGCAATTGTATCTGCATTTGTAATTGAGAATTTCAATATTGTTTCCAGAATTAATTACATACTTTTAATCATCAGTTTGTAGACTTTCCAATTAACAGTTTACAAACCTACCCAAATAACTTAATGCAAACAGCATACCAGTTGTAGTTCCAAAAACTGAATAGATACACAAATTCGTGCATTAGCTAGCTAATTGCGATTTCCTAATGACTGGATTATTGATTATTGTGATTGTGGCACTTAAAATATGATTAGTTGCATACGCTAAACTAATTTAAACTCTGTTTACTAATATCGACATGCTGACAAAATTAAACAACTACATTTAATGGAAAAATAAATAAATCTGTTTCGTTATCTCTTAATTCTACTTCGAATTGAAAAAGGACTGCAAAATGATGATAAAAAAATTACAAACCTCGCATTTTAAGAATTCTAAGTCGATAGCATTATGACTTGTATGACCGTTTGTGTTAAGAAGGTAATTCAGGTAAAAACATTCGAAAAATTAAAATAGAATAAGATTATGCGATGTATTTACGACGATGTCAAACTGCCAGAGTACAATAATTGCAAACAGTCGAAATTTCTCGTTAAAAACGGGATATAACCAGATGGTAACGGTAACGGGGAAGTTTTCAACTAATAACTAAGCTACCGTCCGAAATGTCAATGTGATTCATTCATCGAATATTTATCTTTTGTGTTTACTTACATTTACTTGTGACCTAGAGTTAAGAGGTCTTACTTTCAACCGTCGACCGTCAGATTTGTCGTTCAGTGATTTTATTTTTCATGAGATTCCGCATATACGATCCCAGCAGTATTTTCAATTGTCAAATGAAAGTCTTCTTAGGAAGGGAAAGTAACTTCAGCTAGGATATGCATATGTTGATCACAAAAGCAGGCAAGCGTGGTATCGGAAATACTAGAAATTACACTCGTTGTTTGATTTCTATCAGATGATTGTGAGACGACTGCCAAGCGAAATATTTTTGATTGAATGCACAAATCTACAATGCATGCACCACCGGAAAAATAACAGTGGAAAAGAGATTTCTTGCCATCGAACAACAAATATCCATTTTGTGATTGGAAATATCAATCGATTCAATAATAACTTTGTGCAACCGAAGACATTATTACTAAAACACAATTCTTAAGCAAAGAATTTAACCGAAACATGTTGAAAAAGTGAGAATTTAAAATAAAAATATTTGAAATGTAATCCATTTGTATATTTGTTTAATTAGAATTCGTTTGTTTTGATGATTCCACCATTAGACATGCTTATTACAGTGTTTACCTTATCAAATTAATAAGTGTTAAGCCAATAAACAGCATTGTACGGACGAGCCTAATAATAAAAGCCAGAATGCGGCAAAATAAACACTTTCACAAACTCATTTTCAGTAACCGACTCATCGTAAATATTTAATTTAGCCATACAAAGCCAATTCATGTAAAAAGATGTTTGTTTGCTTGCCTCTTGCTTGCGTGTCTGGCATTTGATTTTTTTGATGCCCTTTTTTACTATAAACACCGTTTGTATAAAAATATGCATACTTATGAGCAGTTGTTTAACGACATTAATGGCGTACAAGAAATCAGTGGCGGCTGACACATACAATTTCAGAGGCACACGTATACCTACTCCTACTTTTACAAAAAAAGAACAATTTTAGAAAATACTACAAATGGTGCAGTAAACGCCATCTGTAGCACGATGCTACATTTTAGGATTACGTATGCTCTAACAAGGTCCACTTGTGTGGATATCTACTTGCTGAAAACGAATCCCGGCGTAGTCAACCTCAACGTGATATGCACGTTAGCTTGATCGAATAAAATAATTCGAAGTGGTCTGTACTCTGTCGAAATTGCCGGACGCGGATCGCGATTTCGATCTTTTTGGATCTCATCAGCGCGTCGCAGGCAGCTCCGACAGAACACAGACCAACTTTTACCTGCTGTCTTAACAGTGCGTTTTAGAAAATACTACAAATGGCGCAGTAAACGCCATCTGTAGCACGATGCTACATTTTAGGATTACGTATGCTCCAACAAGGTCCACTTGTGTGGATATCTACTTGCTGAAAACGAATCCCGGCGTAGTCAACCTACCTAGTAAGTGGAATTTTTTTAAAGTTTCGACATCTTTCTTCCCTCTTCACGACGGCCCTGTACAAGATTATCTATTCGGGATGCTCTCAGAGAATAACACGTTGAACATTTTATTTACAATGAGACACGTGAATGGTGTTTCGTACTTTTATTAGATATATAATAATGAATCATGTTTAAGAGAAAGAAGAAAAGCTGCGTCACGAACGAAGTGATTTAGCTACAAATGTTACCCCTTAATAATTTACCACATGCCTTTGCTACGGTCATCTCCGAACTGCCATTCGACATAAAAATAAGTCATAAACTGCGTCTCATTGACGCCAAAGCGGACTACCACTCAGACAAGCACATGTAAACGCACTGACCTAAATGGACAGAAAAGCATAAAACTAAAATATGATACAAAAACTTATATACGTGAAAATTAAGCAGCCACAATGAACGGGGGTTAAACATTAGCGAAACTACATTCAATACGATCAGAGATGTGATTTATTTGAAATACTTGCGTTTAAAACGCAAATACAAAATAAAAAATACCAATTTTTGTCTTATATTTTCTGTTTGAAAAATGCAAAATACATTTTTGCAGTTAAAAGTTTTGCTAGTATCACCGATTAAATATTATATAAAACGATGAATGAAAGTTGCTCAAAATGCCCATTAAAGGTATTAGATGCTTAAAAAGGGGACGAAGAATACCTTCCAATTCTTCAACCGAAGAGAACCCAAAAAATTGTAAACTGCTTGGAAATTGATTATCTAAAATATTTGATAGATATTGTTTTCCGGGTTTAATGTCATGATCCTTGGAATATTGAAGTTTCAAATTGACATCAGCACCTGCCAAATCACAACTTACCGTCCCTTTAGCAAGGAACTACGAAATTCTATGAATTACGACTAAATAGCTTGCAAAACAATATCGAATTAATATACGCCAGTTGTGTAAAACTCAAAACTACAAGATATTGTAGTATTCTAATAAATGCGTAGAATCCAAAATTCCTAGAAAACGATTCGAAAAACTTCACTTATTAGATGAACTCAAAGCTAAAGAAACTATTTATTCCATTTCTTTCTCTTATTGCAATGTGTAAAAGGTTAGAAACAAAATGGGATTGTCAATATTTTGATATAAATTGACTGATGCTAATTTGACATCAATAAAATTATTTGCAACCCTATTTTGGTTCTGATTTTTCAAGCTAAACAAACTATTTTGGCATCAGTGTCTTTTTTCCAATTTAAACGGGTGACAAAGGTAAGTAAGGAAGCATGCAGAAGAATTATTTGTTGCTGAACTGAAGAAACTATAACATAAATGAAAAACTGTATCTCAAACACTTCAAACAGAAAAATATGAATCATACACAATCTTCGTAGTTGGTGATATAATGCAAACACCACTATTAGTCTAGGAAAAACTCCAATATTCAAAAAATGAGCAAATTCCTGCAACGTTTTCTTAAAAAATATTTTATACTTAAGTAAATGTATAAAACTAAATAGGTAGGTACTACAAAAAAGTACTTTCAAAATACGCATTTTTGTTTAGCATTTAAAATACCACAGGGAAATCTATTTTGTAGTTTACATTTAAAATGATAAACCAAAATAGTATTTGCATTTTGTATTTAAATACTTTTAAAAAAAGATTTTGCACATCTCTAAATACGATGACCTAAAATATTACACCTTTTACGAATAATTCGCTATATTCAATTCCGTGTTGTTGTGTAGAGGAATATTGCATATATATATATATATAATAGCAGTTTCAAGAAAATTGCATTAAGTTTTTCACAGCCAGTTTGACCAGGAACTAAAAATGACACCTATCCGCGCGCCGCCAATGTTTGTTTAAAATACAGGGTGTCTCGACTTTAAAAGTTTTAGCACGAACATAAGTGTCAACGATTCATGTGAAACGGGCTGACGCCAGCCAACCTTCAGGTCCTTCAGTCCCTTGCTTGATCGTCATGAAATATGCAAGATGTTTCTCCATCCGGTTTCGAATATTCCTTTTCCTGTGTTTGATCTTTAGGTTTTGCAAGCAGCGTACACCTTTCTTATAATAATGTGCGTTCGAAATACCAAAACGATAGTATAATTTTTTAATAAACCGCAGAGAAAGAAACAGTAATAGGTATTGATCATCAAAAGCGGCGCGTGGCTATTGATAGGCATTTTAACCGTAACAGACAGTATATACTGTATTAAGTTGTGATTATTTTATTACGTAGATACTTCAATTTTATCTTCATAAAAAGATGAATACTTACTTTACTGAATTTTTTAAACAATTACACTAGCGTTAACCGAGGTATAAAATCGCCGGTTTCATTGCAAATATTGCACCCACATTGTATGCATTTATTTGCGTATCAAACCAAGTTCCTGATTAGCCCTTAAAAATATCACTCGCTGCGATCACATTTTGTTTGTCTGGTAGCCTAGCTTTTCCCCGAATTCGAGCCAGAAAATGAGAAATAATTGTATGGTGATAAGTGATAAACACACAGAAAGTTTTCAGAATATTCCGTACGTACTAACAACCCAAATAAAAAAATTACAACATATTTAATAAGCGTTATTAATATTTTATTCAAAGAAAAATTATGTTCTGCAGCTCTGCATCTCGCGTTATGGACAAACCGCCTTTGTCAATAATTATTCATCTTGTCATCATTTGCAAAACATATTCAGAATATTGTTAAATCGACTATAAATATTATGCTTTAATTAATTTCAGTACTAGGTGTTACGCGATTAACGATTCATTTAAAATACATGTTGATAATCGCCGAGACAATATTTATTTATTACTAACGTGGCCGATATGTGTATTATGCAAAACGGCGTAACGTATTGGGTAATTCAGCATTAGAGTGTGCTCTCTAATAACAGTTGCATTAATTCAAAACAAAACGCTTATTTATACGCTGCGCATCCGAAATCGATTTTGCCATACACTAAAAATCAACACGGGTTAAAATTCAAATATGGATGTTGTTACACAAATATAGCTCAGATATTGCAAATGTTATCGCCAATGTGGGAAAAAATGTTATTATAAAACGATGTAGACATATGTGTGTAGATACAGAAATGTTTATTCATCTATTTTTTGAAAGTTATGCCAATCCTGCGATTGTTTTTGTCTACAACTTTTCGTTTAACCTACCAATATTTGAAGTAAATCATTTTTCAATGGAAAGCATTAATTGGGATGTAAAAAAAAAACAATGAGCTGAATTGAATGCAGCTCAGAAATTCACGTGCTTTGCAGGCGAGTACTGCGAGATTCCGACAAAGTACTTTGTTCAGTTCAGTAAGATAAAGGATTTTCCGTCATCATCGGGTGTGGTAGAAATACATATTTAAAATAAATTATTATATTAATAATTGTACTTACATTCGGACAGACCACACAATATTGCGCTTTAATGATGTTTTTATATTAGCACTTTTTTTTTATTTAAGCACTTAACTCATTTTACTCGCATTTCTTTATATATTATATTTCATAATGTCGCCTAGAGACACTATCACACAACTTGCTGCGTTATCTATCATTGTTGATTTACTGTGCCAATAATAATAATACTGTTAACAGAGTGAATCAATGTAGTAACCCACAGGTGTGTGAAGATATTATATTCTGTAAACTAGCCTACTGTCTAATAGTAACTGAGATACGCAACTAATTCTAACAACTAAGTTAAATTTAATTTGAAGAATTTAAAGCATCTTATCAAAACTATTGCGATATTTCGAACAGACAAATCGTAAGATCTATCACAGACCAAACAGAAATATAAACCCCTTTGAAGTTGGCATGTCAAAATTAGCAGGCAAAAATATAAACCATTGGATAATCAGCAGTGAAAATCAAAAATTACCCACAACCAGGGAAACCCACCTGCTATAATCTCAAAGGTCAAGATCGAAGAATGACGCTATTTTGAAAAAAAAGTTCCAACTTCTTGATTAGTAGCTTCATTTGAAGTTGGCATGCAAATTGGTCTTAGGGTTTCCCAGGTCGAGGCAAATTTTTGGCATTTACAGGCTAATTTATAACTAATTACCCGATGGTTTGTATTTTTGTCTGCTAATTTTAAAATGCCAATTTCAAAGGAGAGAAATTTGAGTCATATGCACAAAATTAAAGAAGTTTTTTTGAAGAATATTTCCTGGCAATTGTAATGAATCTACTACAAGTAGCAGCAAATACCTACAGATGGTAACACACTACCACTTCTTTGATGTTTCGTAATAATTGTGTACAAAAAATTAAATGGGAAATTTTTATAGCCAATAAGCTGTAGAGTTGTTGACTGCGAATTTTCTTTATGCAGCATTTAAATTCATACCCCAGTGTTGTGCACGTCGGTTAAATTCTATTCTTTTTGGACTGATTAACTAGATTTTAAATTTTAACCTCGCAATTTAGTGGTAGCAAAGCAAGAGGAGTTAATATGGTTAAAAGTCCACGGAAAATGAAACAAAACTGTTGCAGGGCAGCTGCAAAAGGGCCGTGCATTTAAAATGGGGAGTGAAGTTCTCTAATAAGTGAGCATGTGGTTGCCTCTGTGGCTAGATGACAAGAATAATTGACTTACTCATGCTGAGGCCTTTGCTATTTAGACACTTTATTAGATTTCGAGTAAAGGAAGTGAAACACAAACGCAGCTATGTAGGTATTCACCCATAATAAAAATGCATATACTACTATACTCAGAAATTCGGAATCGTAGCTCAAAAAACTAATATCGTGAATATTTTGTGAGAATAGAAAAACTAAATCAAAAATAAATCTACATTGATTGAACGTATAGAGATAATGCACCTTTTACTACTTTATCGGTGATTTATTTATTTATCTCGAACAATAAGGAAAGAGACAATAATGTGGGGTATAAAAAATGTTTTATTGAACTCATACTATTTATTTCATATTATCAAGGAATTCAGACGTGACTGCTTTGGAAATAAAATCACGATTAAAAGTAGTTTTAATGACATACTTTATACAACTTGAATATCAATCAAGTTTTTATTATTACCATAGGCAGCTGTAAATTTTAACTAAATGGTGCTATTAATAGATAAATAGATAATAAATATTTGTATCAAAAATTTATTGCTCTTTTAATAATTGTTTTCTAATCTTTTTGCGAAATTTTATTGAAGTTGTTTAATTGCCTCATTAGTCCACATAAAATCAAACGAATTCGTTTTAAAACGTTTTACTCACGGGCGTATCAAGCTTTATGAGTTTGGTAGGAGTGAATTTTTTTAAAAATGCCAGCTCATTGTCGACTGTAATGTGTGCTGGGACACATAGTAGAAGTGAAACTTCAACGGACAAGTGGAAAAACGAATGGTAACGGACCAGTGGAAAAACGAATCGCAACAAAATTTTTACGGATAGGTATTCAAATTGGACAAGTACATTAACAATCTGTCCGTAAAACTAGTAGTAAAAAATTTGTTGTGATTCGTTTTTCCACTTGTCCTTAGCCATTCGTTTTTCCACTTGCCCGTTGAAGTTTCACTTCTAATATGTGTCCCAGCACACGTTTCGTTTTCACAGGTTTACTGCAAATTATGATTTCGTTTTTACACAGACCGCAAATAGAGGCAATGATGCCCAGCCATGTGGAGAGCAGAGGTAAGAAAACAACAGCTGAGCAGAGCACACGCCGCCGGGACTCTAGCGGACTCACTTACCACGCGGTATACCGTCAAGTCCCTCCACGCGGCTGTAATGCTTTTTCGTGACAGAAAAAATCGTAATACCCCTCCCCCCCGTCTATATAGACGTTTCACTTTAGTTTTAGGTGGTTTAAAACGGCTGGGAGTATGACAAAACCTCTGAATAATGTAAAATTTCGCTACTTAGGTCTGTGCGTTTTCTAATTTATTAACAATAAGTCAAAGAGTAATTTTGCTTTATGCGTATGACATGTGTATATGCTTATCACACTCACGACAGTATGCAGGCATTATTATAATATGGGGAAGGCAGATAACACGGAAGCAAAATGGAAATGATGAAGCAGTAGAAGGGTTTTACTTATAGGGCACATCAAGTAGAAACGTCGCCTACGTAACTATGTAAATCTAACCCGATTAGACAATTCGTTTATTTTCCGCGCCAGTCTGTTGAGCAGTAAACACAATTTAGACATGAATACGTATAATGTATGCGAGCATCCACCGAACGCTTTATTTGAGTTATTGAAACACCTGAACTGCAACGTAACTACAAACATGAGCAAGGGTAATCTTAGAGGATATACTTATAAAGTTCAACAAAGAGGAGTTATTGCAACAAACAAGTAGAAGCATTTTCTGACTCAAATAGATTGTGCATTTTCATTAGAATCTAGCGACTGCCGCGGTACCTACTTACTGTCCATATCGATCTAAAAGCTTTCATAGGTACGTGCTTTTACTTTCGAATCAATCAAATCATCGTCAACCAGGATTAAATATTAGTAACGCAATCTTCCAGTATATTTGAAGCAATGCAATTAAAAAGTCATTAATTATGCAGACGAGCAATTTGCTGGGTCTAGATAGGTACAATTAATAGTTACTTACATCGCATTATTAAGTGACTCATAACTTAGGACCTAATACATTATTTGTTTCTTTTCAATATACAATGAGAGAACATACTAATTTAAACTCTATTATTACTCCTTCGCATTTCCCTAAAACTAGAACATCCCACATTCTTAACTATTTGTGAACAATAATCTAACCTAAGTCTACCTCTACTCCTCTGAACTCCTATTTCTGCTTCTAATATGTCTCTAATTGTCTAACTAGCTTAAGAAGGTACCTTATCAATACATCTCGCCTACTTCTTATTGACTTTCATAGAGTCCTCCGTTCTCCAATTCTTTCTAACACCTCCTCTTTTCTAACCTCTTCTATCTACGGTATTCTCATCATTCGCCTGTAACACCATTTGAAAACGTCGTGCTCTAGACATACACCCTTAACAATATTTTCCGAATTTCTAAATTAACCATTCGCGAGCAGAGAAGTGACTTATTTTTTTTATTAAAGGCGACTCGCTATCCTATGTTTTATATCTCTACTACTACTTCTATCCTGAATTATCTGACTTCTTAGATAGGTATGGAAAATCAGCGACCAATATAAAATAAATATATTTTGTAAAACTATGATGAACCTCGTAGTAAAAGTTAGTTTTGCATAAAAAATGGTAATTATTTTTTAAATTGTACGAGAAAGGTATATCTGCAAAATTTGACTTGGTGTAATGAAAAATAAGAAGTGAAATAAAATGGAAAGCAAATATTAAAAATCAGATAAAAAATATAAATTTTTAGCACTTCTCGACGATTTTAAAAATCTTTAATCTTTGTCGTTTTTGGTTGGATTTTTAATATTTAGTATCTACGTCTGTTTTGTTTCACTGCTAATTTTTCTCAGCTTTACCAAATCAAATTTCGCAGATGTGCCTAGTGCAATTATTTGTTGAATGCATTTTTTGTAGACAAAGAGGACGAAATATAATGACAAATTTTACATCTACTAATCAAGAGACTAAGCGACCCTTAAAAAAAATTGTCTCTGCCGGTACGGACGAATATTCGAATTCGATTTCGATAAAACTTTATAAACTTAAAGCTACTTTTTTTAATTGTTTATTGATTATAACAATTGTAGATATCTAATATAAAAAGTTTTCTGTTAGTAATTTAATAATANGCAAAGGACTATCTTAATAATAGAATTTAATGTTAGTTTTGTGTTATTTATTTAAAAAAAAATTCTGAACGGATTTGGTGTCGCCGATTGAAAATTAAAATGAAGGAATATACCTAATCATTAGATCGAACAGTAATTGATAAGAAAAGTGAGTTAACAGCGGGTCGGGTGCACATCATTCCGGTATAGTGAGCCAGAAACAGTCGATTATGGGTCATTTAGTTTAATTTTGATAATAGCCGTGAGGGTACAGGCTTTTGCTTGATGTTATTAGTAACTGCTCACTGAACAGGTTTGGCTGTTATTGGATTTTAATGGTTGTATTTAATTGAATATTGTACACACTACTGTTGTAAAATAGCCTACATACGATCCGTTCAAATCAAACAAATATACGACCCATGTCCAAAATAAGTATCCGATTTCCTTAGGAATCCATTAAATACGAACGTACCGTTCAGGTTTACAAACCAAATAGTCGTAAAATTATACTAACTGATGGAACACGCCTTAAATAAAAATATACCATAAAGGCACAGCTAACAGTAAATTAAAACGCCCTGTAGGTTTGAAGGAAACATAAAAGATCGCTAAGTATAATAAGAGATTGCTAGACAGACTATTGTTCTGATCCCTTGACCAGGAAGATAGATAAATGAAAGCGAAACGGAGGAATTAAACGACTACGAAGGAACCAACCGACGTAATCATAAGAATTATTAAAAGAGGGAGACTTCTCTCTAATTCTGACAGTCGTGTCTCGTATTTGAATCTCGCTGAGCACTAATAGAACCACCACCACCATTCCCAAGATGGTTCTCTTCATTGTTTCTTTTGTTTAGAGAAGAATCAAAGAATTCCTCTACTTACGAAACAAGTACCTGTTGTTTATGCAAATAATATTCTTGAAAACAGGAGGGACAGGAAGTTTTTTTGCTTTCTACTCGAATAAAAGCTCATCTTGAGATTAACATGGGTTATAAAACAACCGCTTCTTTTGCAATAAAATGCGCTTTTGAGACAACTTTAACATTTTTAAACCCAGCACAAGACAAGTGTAACCTAATATGTATATACACACAAACACAGGCACACCCACTACAAATGTTTAAGTAACACGAGCACTGTTTTGTTATTGCGCGACAGAAACTTCTGATTACAAGAAACAATTAAAATGTTAATTGTGTTGATGAAAAAACGCGAGTTTTTTCTAATTACGTAAACTAATGAAACTAATTACCTACGGTTTTGCGATACGTCTGTAATTAAATTTTGGTAATTATCGCTCTTTCCATTACATGATTCACACCTACTTTATTTACAATCACAATATCTTAATATCCCTAGAACAGTGAGGGTAAAAAAAAGCTATCAATTTCAGTCGTTCCACTGGGAATTTGTTATCCATTTAGTAAAAGAAAAGGAGGAGATTCCCAAAACATTTCCCCGTTTCATTCGCCTTACGATAAATTAAAATAAAAACAATGAAATAAAAGAGACAAACATTTTAGTAAACATTAAAATACGATATAGGCAGATATTTTTAATTGTGGCCTCTGCATTTATGTAAAAAAAATGCCACAGAACTGTAAAATTCCCTTTAGCAGTTCACTTAAGGCTTAATCTCTTTCGTTCTGAGAGGTCTGGGTTTCATTATGTACACAAAGGCAACCCCAAACTTCCTGTTGTTTCTCTAAGTCCAGGTGGCTATCACCATTACCATTTGGCAGGTGTTAACCTGATGCGTTTTCATCAGCATCATTCGAAATTTCTATTTCACTTTTTAACATGAATTATTTAAACTGATAAAAATATCAAGCGTTATCAAATGCATTCTGTCATTTTTCTATAAAAGATTTTCAAATAGACTCCATCGACAAACGTTACTGTACAACAACCGTATTAGAATGTAAATGTGAAAGAAGAGCGTACGAGTTACTCAGTGAATTGTAAAAAGGATTTTATAAAACGTTATTGAATGCTTTAGAAAAGATCTAAAATGTTATATTCTTGTACTTCAAAGTGATCAAAGGTAATAGAGATATCTCCATTCTCAGTAACGTTAAATACCAAGAACTTCTCAGAATTTTCTATTGTAAAGATTCGTTTTAAAAAAACTCCTTCCTCTTGTCAAATAAAACTCTTTTACAGCTGATGAGGAAAACTTTAAAAAGTGCAATTAGTAACTGCTTGGTTCATATGTATTATATAAACGTCATACAAATGGCAGAAACGCCCATTGGCGATTTAGAAAACATAAAATCGCGTGCTAGAAATATATTAATCAAGGATACAATACCTCCTGCCCATTCAAATATCTCTCCACGCTCCGACGACCACCCCACATTGGCATGAAACAATTTTCAGAAGTTTCCACCTCCTTGTACAAGGGCTACCACTACTACCGTTCTAAACCTTGTTACGCACCCCAACGCAATCTTTCTTAGATCGTTGATTAACTCCCAAAATTTGAAGTTAGTATAGCGCACCGAAAATTAACGAGATAACGCATTCTTTTTTGTAACTTAGCAACCCCGTACCAATTTTAGAAATAGTCACATCTTTTAAACAGTTGCACTAGCACAAACATGCTTCATATTTAGTTCTTTTTTGAAGTAATCAAAAACCTATTTCCTTTTAATATAAAGTCCAACTGGAAAGTTGATTAGAATTATTGTGGCGTGTCGGATGTTAAAGACAGCGAAACATTTTATAAACTTACCCCGTAGGGGTTCCGTATCGAAGGGTTACCAACGTATCTTCATGGAATATGACAGGTTCTGACCTGGAAAGAAAGAGATTCACGTAAGCTAATGCTACTAACTAAATAAACGAAAATAATTAATTTTCCTCGGTAACCACTGCAGCTGCCAACAACAGATGTGATACTTTTATAAATTAATATTAAAATTTCATAACGACCCCTTTAATTTATCTACATATGCATCTACGTACATATAAATAAAATCCAAGTATCTGCAGTTCAAAAAAATTTAATTAGTAACTGGTCTCTTAGGGCAAGATTTAATGAGCATTTAATATAATTTATTCACTCATGTTGCGATCATTTAATCTTACGTTAGCAGAACAGTAATTTTTCCGAAAAATGTTAGTAACATTTAATTTGTCATTAGGGCACTTAATTACTATTTACAGAGTTTTTAAACAGTACCTATATTACTTTACTTAAACCTGTTTTTGGCACTTTTGTATGCCAATGTATTGTCCAAGTCTTATTTAGTGAAAAAATAATAAGAGCATTTAATTCGTAACTACCCTATTTCGATTGCATTTAAATAGCATTTAATTACTATGTGACTAAAAAATCCTTACAAAGATTTAATTTCTTCTTGGGCACATAATTAGCATTTAATTGTGCAGGGGTCTGTTTTTTATGCTGCTGACTTTGACCTTTCTACGGAATGGACGTAACGGTTGCACTTATTTCTATGAGGTTTTATTTTATATGAAGAAGAGACTGTCGAAAGCAATCTAGGCTACATTTTGTCTGTTTGTCTGTTCGTATGGGCTAATTTCGATATGGCTGAATTTCGATGGGACAAAATTGCTTAATGAATAAAAATTATACCGCATACAGTTAATGTAATGTTAAGATGTAATAAGGGACAGTGGTAAATTGTCTCCCGATAATGACTTATCATGTGGTAAACTGTCTCCCGGGCACACGGCGAACGGCTCTTTGCGATATGGTCAGTCAATAATAAAAATTATCTAGAATTAAAAAAAATCCGATCATAAAATTGACAACACTGCGATCAATCAAACCGTGTGCGCATCTATCAAACGGAACGGGGAATTCCCCGTCGCTTGTTTTCGGTCGGTGTATTCCGTGTATTGTCTATTACTGGGGACTTCCCTCCGCTTATCACCCGACGCAATTTTGTTAGTTACATTTAGTGAATGAGTGCATTCAGTTAAAATTTTACTTACTGCAGTCTAAGACAGAGTTTTACACCTTTTGCGGTGAATTTTTTTGGGTAATTTATGAAAAGAAATTTGTTGATGTTTCCCAAACTGCTATACATCTTAAAGATTTTGTTAACGTTGCCGATCACTAGCTGTGAAGCGGAGCGCTCTTTCTCCAGGATGTCGTATATAGAATACAAATACAGGACAACAATGTTGAACTATCGACTAAATCATTTAACAGTTCTTTTCATAAATTGCGATTTAACAAAGGACTTACAGTGCGATGACCAAATAAAGGAATTTGCAGCACAAAAATGCAGAAAGGTTACTTTATAATTTATATAACATGACCATTCATAGCCTGTCAATTTATTTTGCAATAAATAATGTTTTAATAAATAAATAAAATATTTTGTTGTCCTATTTTCTTCCTGTACTTAACATATATTATATATATCTACATCACTACAGAAAACTGTTTTTTGACAAAATGGCAATTGGTTGGGTAATTAGGTAGGGCCCCTAAGCAGTATTAGCCCAGGGTCCCACAAATTCAAGATCCGCCCCTGGATATGGTAAACTGTCTCCCACACCTTTGAACGTATAAGTACAGAAAATCGACAAGGTCCCTTAACATTTTTTGATTCGGTTAGTGATATTTAACTCATAAAATAATACGGTAAGGTTATAAGCATTTTAAAACCGTCTATTAAAACCAGTTTTTTTTACCCCTTTCGCTAAACACAGAAACACCCGAACTCATTGTTGTTCAGTAAATAGGCAGTACGTTTGTTGTTGCAAAAGCAATAAGGGATGCACTACTATTGACTTTGTTTTGCGATAAACCATCTCATTTCTCCAGGGTGGTAAACAACAAAGAAGTTCATTACTAAGCGCAACCAATAAGAATTAAGTACGAAACCGGTCTTTCAAAACCATCATGTTTTTTTTACTACCCTTTGTTATTAGAATCTGTTAATAATCCTTGCGGGAGACAGTTTACCATATCGCAAAAGCTGGTACTGCTTTCGCGCATTAAGTGAAGCCATTCATTAAGTTTACCTGAATATTTCGGGAGATAGTTTACCAACACCGGTAATAAGTAATCAGTTTAGAAATTTTACCAAAAACGATAAGTACATAAACATCAGGAAACAATCTTTTAGATGTCCAAATCTATCGATAGCCGGATATAAGGTCTTTATATTGCTATTAATTTTTTTTACGTGGTCGATAATGTTTCACGGTTTTCATTGTTGAATGGTCGTAGTTGCAACGGATAAATAAGAACATAACTGTTTATAAATAGAGATTTTAATAATGTTCACATGTTCCTTTGAATGGTTCCAATTTATTATGCAAGCATTTCTCTGTATCGCTTTGGTACACGTTTCAATTTTGCGGTGTTGAGTTGTTGGATTATTTCAATTGTTCATTTGGAACTGCTACGCCTTGTAATAACCACAAGCGAGCGTGACTAAGCCATTTGACGGAAAAATTTTTAGACGAAGGAGCCTGTACCAGAACCCTCATATACGTACGAATGTATGTAACTGCCTATACATAAACCATTGATGGAATATCTTTCGTCGAGTTTATTATAGTTAAAACAGATGTGCACAAACGCAGACATACATACGTACATATATAAAATCGTACAAAGCCAACTACAAGTTCGTAACAACACATATTAAATAGGTTTTTAAAGAATGCACAACCATAAACCGCTACATTACATTGCAGTATGTACAAAGTTATTATTTAATGACGTATCACATATCCTGGCCCACATCGGAACGTATTACAGACATTGCATTTTTATTGAAAAAGAAAATTACAAAAACCTACATGCCCCATTCATCGTCAGTAAGAAACTAATTGATAATTTGACTTAATAATATACTGCAAATCGTCAGATTGGGTTCCTAAAATTAATTTTCCTCACTGTGCCGCGACGTTTATGATAACAGTAATGAACTTATAATGGGTACCTTCGGTAAGATCAAACGTAGAGGAATGGTTCCATCGTGCATACATTCAAATATTGAAAAATTACAAAATGCACAAGTAGAACCTCAATTTGTTGTTGTTATTATAAACTGAAACGAGACGAGTCTCGTGTTGAGAATGCCCACACGAGACGAGGACGAAACAAATGTCTACCGTGATCTCCATTTTCCAATTTGTTGCTATCATTCAAAAACTAAAATGTAGGTACAAGGTTCCTATTAAATTTTTATGCATCAAGTTGAGTATGTACGAGAGTGCGTTTTTAAGTTCGTGGAATGGGTAGGTAGGTCATTAGCGAGGGTACTTACTGTAGTCATTATGAATTAAGAAACTCATTATTAGTATAAATACCAAGTTTTATCGTAATAAGGTCAATAGTCTTTAAACTATAGTCCACCAAAGAAGTCAACCTGGAACAAATTGTGAAACATGGAGAAAATCGAGAACCGCGCTGTTATACAGTTCCTTACCAAGCAAGGAAAAACTGTTCAAACCATACTGGAAGAGATGTCATTCGTTTACGGGGACTCTTGTCAAGGTAAAATCATGGTTTACAAGTGGCATATCCTGTTAAAGCAAGGCAGGGACTGACTTGCAGACGACTCACGGTCAGATCGGCCGATCGAGGTAACCACTCGGGAAATCATTCAAGTCGAAAAATTAATACTGGAAGATGCCCTGCTTAAGAAAAAACATCTCTCAGAAATGGTATGAGTATCAGATACAATCATTTTTAAAGTATTCACTATCATCTTTGCATGATGCAAGATGGGTGCGGAAAATGCTCACCCCGCCTCAAAAACAACAGCGTGTGGTGTTCTCGTGCGCTTTTTGACCTCTGTAGTTAAGAAAAAGATGGAGTATTGAGTCGAATTGTTACTGGGGACGAAACTTGGGTACATCATTATGAACATGAGTCCAAACAGGACTCTATGCAGTGACAAAAAAAAGACAACCAAGTTTAAGGTGTCACAGTCGGCTGGGAAAATCATGGCGACAGTCTTTTGGTACTCAGAAGGAATCCTGTTGATCGATTATAAAGATTAAAGATGTCTAGATAACCGGAGAATACTATTCTTCAATCCTAGAGCGGCTAAAAGAAGAAGGCAAAGAAAAAAGGAGAGCAAAATTGACCAAAGCTGTCCTCTTGCACGACAACTCGCCTATTCACAAAAGCCGTGTTGCAATGGCTGCCTTGGAGAAGGTGGGCTTCGAAATTTTGACTCACTCACCCTACAGTCCTGACCTAGCTCCCAGCGATTATTACCTATTCCCAAACTTGAAAAAGTCTTCGTGGGAAGAAATTTTCAAGCGCAGAAGAAATGAAGGATGCAATTTCCGCGGATTTTTCAGACATTTTTTTTTCGGAGGTATACGTAAGTTAATTGAAAGATCGGAAAAATGTACTCAACTTTATGCATATCATCCCAAGATATAAAAGAAATAGCAAATAAGCCAGTAAATATTCACGGATTTTATTAGAAGAAAGGAACGATTACAACTGATTTTAGAATAGAGAAAGAACGTATTCGTCAATATAAAAGCGATTGAGAAGAGCTCAAGTATTTCAGTAATGTTTAATTCACGAATCTAGACAGCATAATAGCGCTCGATTTTTTTTGTGTTTACGATATGTTGAACAGTAATTCGTTACCGCTGCTGCTCCTCCGTCACTATAAATCAAGGAAAAACGTTTCCTTTCATATTTGACTCGGCAACCAACAGCAATTTTCAAGTCATTCCCTTATATTTCCTAGCATCCTACAGCCAAACAACAGAATTCCTTCTTTTCAAATGAAATATGACTCCAAAAGGGGAACAACCACGGCGCAAATATGTGCCGTCAACGAACAAATTTCGACTACCCAACTCCTTTTTATTAAAATTTACCATTCAAATCCTACGAGACGTTAAAGAGAATTTACTATTGTTAGAACGCCTACACACTAGACATAGGACACTTCTATACTCACATTTACAGATTTCAAACCATAAAAATCTACTTTACGTAATAAATATACAGTTTACGTACCAAAAAAGGCCATGTGTGAGAATGCTGCAATAAAAAATTGCTAATGCTGCTTGGAATCTTTACTATGGTTTCAGAAAAATAAAACGTAGAATAACTTTGGCAATATCTCTGAAAATTACCTACATAAAAATAAAGTATTTAATATTTTAGTTTCTTATGATTAACCACTTCTGCGACATATCCCAGAATAAACCGGATAGGTGTTATAACTTACCCTTTATAGTTCTTCCTATAAAGGTTTTTGAGTACCAAATTTTCACCAATACCTAATACTAAACTTTGGCGTATAAAAAATTATTATAAAACGTAATATAAATTGAATTCCGTTATATAATAAAATGAACTGTGTAAACAATATAATAGCGGTTAAAAATAGTGAACGTTAGGTAATTTAACCATACAAAATTCTCAATTAAGAATATTTGTTTCTATATGTATATATATACACCATGATGACAGGGATTACGTTAATTTACAATAAAACATGCCAAAAAAACTCCTTACGGAATCTCTTCCTTACCGATTTCTGAGAAAAACAGTACGTACAGACAGATGATACATATATATAAATGATCGTATAAGGTTCTGCATTTTATTTTGAGATACAAAACAGACCTCTAATAAACATCAAAAATTCATCGCAATCATCATTAATATAGGGCCGTCAGTCAGATTGGTCGGACAATTTTCGCATGTATCATTCCAATATATTTAATTTATTATGTTGTTATGTTCCTCAACAGAATGTTTTTTTTCTTTTCTTTCAAAATGTGAAAAGGTGGCAAAATATTGAAATGGCGACAGACCCTTAATGCTCAAGTGAGGACAGTTGATTCTATATCAGGGTGAGTTGTACACGACGAGGGTAGATTAAAATTCCTGGTGTACCGGAATCAAAGAAAGATAAATGGGGCTAAGTACGAGTGGACGTGTGATCGAAATCGAACAACGTCGACATTAGAGATTGCGTGTTGAATTAAAACGAACTTGGGCAACTGCGCACGCTGGCGATAGGGTACGAATAAACACATCATCCCGCTTTTGATAATAATTCTCACTCACCCCCTGGCGACACAGTATGAATCACGCGCTCGGAACAATTACACAAAGAAACCTTAACACCATATGCACTTATTATGTACAATGTCACAGATGCAGCTGCAAGCATAAAAAGTGCAATTAAGAATACTTCTCCCTGGATAAGTATCAATTTTCGTCTCTCACTCTTTTTCTTCACTCCCCTTTATTGCTCTCTTCTCGGCTATATTAAAGCATTAAGTACTAAACACAGCACACGCTTGGGTTTAAATTAGTTTGATA
This sequence comes from Agrilus planipennis, assembly GCF_000699045.2. Taxonomy (NCBI): domain Eukaryota; kingdom Metazoa; phylum Arthropoda; class Insecta; order Coleoptera; family Buprestidae; genus Agrilus; species Agrilus planipennis. The sequence goes on along the minus strand of NW_020438865.1, from coordinate 365,016 downwards.
GGCAAAAATAAAGTAAAGGCATAGAGGATCATCTATCAGATGTTTCATTTCTGAAAATTTTCATAAATGTTTGGTGGTGTGAACAAATTCTATTGGTGATTAGTCAAATGTCTCCCAGCTATCTCGAACTCAAAAGTTTTCGATTTAAAACGCTACGTAAATGACATCGAATATCTGTTCGTTCGGTGGTAGTTTTTACATAAATTGTCACCTTGGCCGCAGTGGCAAGCATTATGCAAGGAGGGTTAGAAGGACGTAGGGCGGCCTAGGTGGCAAAGATGGGTGAGGGGATGCGGGCAGCAAGCATTGTTAGGTCGCAATCGATATCAACCACCCTGTCGCTGTTCCTTGTTGATAAGCTACTTGGGTCGCTTCTAGCACACGGGGCAGGAGCCGATTGTTCTATTTGCAGTTTAGTAATCCGCGACTTCTTCCCATTCTTTTGAATCAATGATGACAAAAAGGCGGCAACGTTTCGTCTAACGAACTCTCTTTCTGCTACTACACAGGTACCTACGACGCCTGCTTTCCTCAAGCGAGATGCACATCAACTGGGTCCCGCAGGCGATTTCAATAGCTTACAAAACTCTTCCAGATATTATCTCATTGTCAGTAATTAACAAAAATTTTACACCGCTGTTTGTATCGTCGTATCGGATTTTAATCGTACTTGTACACATATAAATTTTGTCCGACGGGCCCAGTTACTATTCGCAGTCTTTTTAAACCACAATAGATGAAACTAGAGTTCATTCGTGTGATCTCTCCTGGCACTGCGTTTGTTTGTTCTTTCATTCGTCCCACTCTTTTTTTTTTCCATTTCAGAACGCGAGACTGGAATTTAAACTTTCAACAAAATCACACCCCACCGACAATCTGATGGGGTGAAAATCCAACTTTTTATTTGTTTTCATGAATAAATTCTCTTATCAGACTTAAAGATCTCACTCTACGTATCTTTCTTCGCGCTACGTTTGAACGGATTCCTCGCGCTACCTTTCCTAAATACGATAACAAATTATTATCCTTCCAGTCATAAAAAAGACAAAGGTTACATTTGAAACAACCGTTTTTTCACGTGCATACTTTAATAAAAACCTACCTATAAATATTGTTACACTCTTTTACATAAAATGGAAAACGATTGAAACATCTGCTGACACCAAAATAAAAATACTGGAATACTAGGAGTTTCACTCCCATCAAGCTGCAGATTACGGACACCTTATTAAACATTACGTTTCTCGTCAAAAGCCGAATTTCCTAATTACTCGACATCTCTTGTAGCCATTATCCGAAAGTTTTACCAATCCATTGCAACCGTGAATATACAAACACAATGCGTTTTCTCTGAGCTCCTTTCTTTTTCTAACACTTATTAATTTATCTCACCGAAAGAAAAACTTATTTTCGATTTAATTATGTACTTATTTAGAGAGAATCAGGGCAACCTAAACTAACCATAACCTAACCTTCCACAGGTACAGAACACTAAAACCAAGAAAGAAACCTCTCGAAGAGGTTGGGTTTGGAATTAATTAAAAAATTGCTGTGTCCGATGGATAAGTGGCTTTGGAACAATAGAACCTTAACTAAATAATAAGGGTTGTTAAGTTAACAAAAAATAATAATAAACATAACATTACAGATCGAATACAAGTAAATTATTTGGCGGAACATCGGGATGCCGTAAATCGTACGGTTTAAAATTTAGTATCTTAATTGCTAGTGTGACGTGACACTTTTAGTTGGCTACAGAAATTCTTTAGCTGGGTTTCCGTCACCGTGGATTAACCGGCCAGATTTATAGAGTCAGTTTATCGCCACAGCCAGCTATTATTAGGAGACTGTCACCTCGGACTAAATGTAGGCCAGAAAGACGTTTTGCACGGAAGCTAAAGACAAAACACCTCGCTTAATGATTAAGACCGTTTCCGCTCCGACGATCAAACCTTTTAATTATTCTTTATAAATTACGTGTTCCGCGTAATATTAATTTATCGCCTATTGTATCCGCAACAAAAATATTGCTTTCAATAACTTCGGCAAAATTAATTTACTCCCTCTCAAAAATCGATAGTATTAAACGCACCGCATGCTTTCAGAAGAACTCCAACTACAAACAATTTTCTCTTTCCTTTATTTTGTATGCGTTTGAAGTGCACGATTTAGGTTTTTAATTTTCTTTTGCCAGCATACACAAATCCATTAATACAGACGCTGTACTCGTAAAGCATCCACCATCATCTAATAACATTATAAATTCAACACAGTAAACACTAACCTTTCGATCGATATCCAATGAAAAGTGTTATAACAGTATTGAAATCTAAATCTACCAGGCAGGAGTACAGGAGTTTAGAACATGATACAAAGAATAGCGCCAGGAGCAATAGTAACGCATGCTACAATTTTACCTGTTTTGATTACGACGCTAAGAGCATGCAAAAAGGTCACCCACTCTTAGACCACGACGCCCAGGTATATACTACATAGAACATAATTTTCAAGTTTCATTTTTTTTTGTTTGTTTTCGAATAAAAATTAATGTAATATTTAGTTCAGATATAATTTTTTCAATATTGAGTGTTGAAATCGTCATATATGAAGACTTAAGATATTGAAATATTTGAATATTCAAGTATTTGATAAAGGTTTAGATGATGGCCCCGAAGGGGGTGAGGTGGGGGGGATCTAAAAAGGAGGTCTCTCCCACCGCTGTACCACAAAAAGTTCGTGGCGGTCTCACCCCCATAAAAAGTTACAGGGGTTCAAAGTTAATAAATATGCCAATTTCTAAGCATGTAAATATTTATATAGTCATTCTTAAACAATATTCAAAGGTAAAACTAATGAAAAATACACAAAAATATTGACAAACTTATATAAAACATTATTTAAATATCTTTATCAATAGGGTAGGTTAGGTTAGGTTATCGGGTTTTGTTCAAGTGACCACCCTCATTCGATCCCCCACCTCCACCCGCTTGAAAATAATTTTTTTATTGAAATTTATTTGAATTACAGTGTATGAAAATTGTCAAACTAATCAACTTTCAACCCCAATAACATTTTATGGGGGTGAGACCGCCGCAAATTTTTTATGGGGTTTTACTCAGGTGACCACCCTCTTTCGATCCCTCCTACCCCCATCTAACCCCCTCAACTTTTTATGGGGTGAGACCGCCACGAACTTTTTTTGGTACAGTGGTGGGGGAGACCTCCTCTTTCGATACCACCCACCCACCCACCCACCCGAAAAGGGGTGAGGGCCATTACCTAGACATTTACCCATGGTTCTTCAGACATCCTGTACAATAACTAGTGTGTATTATTTGGTTGCATGTCGTTCGTCGTGTTCTAGTAGATGGTAAGTTATTTAAGGGGGTTTAATAAGTATGCTTTAAATATTTATAGAGGCGGTTAGGTGGTATTTCTAAATTTAATGAAAGCAACGGGCTTTATTCTTGCCATTTAACCCGCAGGAATGTGGTTAATCACGGCGGCCGCTGATGAATTGCGTGCATTTCGAAATCAAAGATAAATGGAAACAGAACCGAGTACATAAGCAACCTGACTCGCAACAGTAGTTTCACTACAAGTGGAATAGAACGGATAGACGATATATATATATATATACACATGTATACATACACGCGACGAATGGACAGAATGAAGGAATGAAAATCAATTTAACCAATGCCGAATGCCTGTCTATTGATACGATTTTTTTCCTTCTTACATACAAGGCCTTCCCAGCTAAAACCATCATTAATTTTATTATTCATCTGTACCTTTTACATTATACATAAATTAACCACTTGTAACCACCAACTAAAACACGTAACATTTAGCCATGAATTAGGTTGAGTAAAAGTAAGTAGTACACACAATACTCTTTGCATCGCAAAAAATCAAATGAAGTTCATTGGAAAAAAACTAAATAATAAAATCCTAAAACTCAATATTACAGATAAAAACGTGTTGATACGCTAGGTGTCATCGTTACTTGGAGTTTTAGGCTTTTTTATAGGTACGTTTTCATATGGAGTTTTGAGTTTTAAGAAGGTTCGGCCCAATTATGAATAGAAAAATCAACAATCCAAATAAAAATTCATAAAAAACGAAAATATTAATAATATTACCACGAAAAATTTTATATTTTAGACATTCGCCTTTTACATTTTGATTTTTTTAAGCACCAAATTACAGCCCACCCCTTCTATTTACTCTTCTCCCACTATCAAAATCCAACACATGGGAAAGCGCCTGCTTACGTTTAATTAAACACTGAAAGATAAAATAATTACCTATATCTAAATGTTTAAAAAGTATCACGAATTTTGTGTTTCTTCAAAAATTATTTATTTATCTACGAATATCTACTTTGTCCTCTTCAAAGTAATTCCCACCGGATATAATACAGTTGTACCGACGTTTTCTCCAATCCTCGAAGCACTTCAAAAAATATTTTTTTATGATCTTGTTAGATACCGTCTTTATCCCCGCAATCGTAGCGTAGCGTCGTACTTTTCGTGCAATAAATAATAGGTATTATTTGTACGTATTGTATTTTCCAGTAATTTTTGTTTTAGCTGCATATCAAACGATCATTAAAATATAAAACTGCATGTTGAATACGAAAATCCCTTTTGGAAAGTATGCATTACCTACGTATAATACTATGTTATACATATACGTTATTTAAACCGATTGTTATTTTGTAGTATATTTTTGCTTCGCGTAACAGATAATTGAACGCGCTCGTTAAAATAAGCTTATTGTTAGTATTTTAACTAGAGATTTTCAGTATTTATAAAAATACATACGAGATCTGTCGCGACGACCCGACTCATGTCCAAATCATTCGTAAAAAGCGAATGACAGGAGTCAACATTTGGAATGCATCCGTGCACTTAATTTTGTTTTTTACACAAAATTTGAATAGGCACAAATCGAGCAGCTGTCAAAAATTGACTGAATATTCACCATGGCCGAAGAAAAAAATTGAAAATCGAATAACACGCGGAAATTTAAAATTCGCGATACTTTTTGAACAAACCTAGTATACTAATTTTTAAATTTTTTATTACCAGCAGCTTTAAAACTTGAAGGAAAATAATTAAACGATCAGCTGAATACTTTCAGGAACTATTTGAACGATTTTCGATCTCCCCCTTGAAAAGTCATGTCAAGTCAGTGCTCTATCCCCTAATATTGCTACCGAATGATGGAGTACCGAAAATGGTCTCCGACACGTAATAATATTTAGGACGTCGTCACCGGATTTAAATTCTTTCAGTGAGGCTTTTAAATGAAAAACATCGATCCATGTCGTGCGGTTTGAACCCTCGTCAACTTGTACCGATCACTTAATAAGGGACGCTGGCGCTAGTGATAAAATCGTAGAATACCTTCAATCAGAAATAGTTCTGTATGATACCGGATATTTTGGCGATATTTCTACAGAGAAACTCTTTTATTTTATTACTGGCATTTAAGATTGCCATAAAAATTGTGAATCCTTATAATGTGTCGCGTATAAACGCCTACAGTTTTATATTTGGGAAAGTCCCTAAATCACTTAAGATTTTAGTGCTTCATGCTGAGATAAACACATTTGTGAATGATATATGAGAATATCCACAGAGAATTAGTACTTATCTTTACAACGTATCAGCCCGCTAATGGAAAATGATTTAGATAAAAATTCCAAAGGGCATTAAAATATGTGGGTTTTTGTTTTATTTTTCTTTCCGTTAAGTTATAACAGTTATATTTATCCTAATAATACGATAGCGAGTTTCTGCAGTTTGTCCGCTCCTGATTCATTCGAATTGTTTTTGCAAGTCCCAGATTATAGGGGATTTACCAATGTGAACGAAGGTGAACACCGCGGGGGAAGAGTAGTTGCAAATAAGTAGCCATCGAGGTCAGACGAACAAAAAGAGTAAAAATAAAAGAGGAAAGACGCGAGAAAGACGAAAGACGCGTAGAAGACGAAAGACGTACAAAAGACGGAAAGTCCTGAAAAAGACGATAAAGACGGAAGACGATAAAATCAATTGTATATTGATGTGCTGTTGTGACCAATAAGAAAAGTGTATCAGGATAGCTGTTCAATACTGTGGAAAACTCTAATTGTGCAAACGTTTATACTTTTTAATATTTTAATTTTATTCATTAAACACTTTCTAAAAATAGTGGAGCTGGATTCGTTTTTATTCACCCTAGACAACAACGGAAAAAAGCCTACATTTTGGGGGCTCGTCCGGGATGTGATCTAGCCAGTACAGTGACAAAAGCAGATAGCTGAAACAGTGAACATTTAGAAGTCAAAAAAAATAGATATTTTTGTGAACCGTGTATAGTGGCAAAAATTAGTGAACACTGATATCAATTGGCGCCGTAAGTGTACCTTGCGCGAAGTTAGACAAAACATCCGCGCTGTGAAGCATGTGTCAGTGAGTCATCACAATTTCGCATCAATTGCCGAAAAGCCATGAGCGTTTAGATGTGATACGAATTTATCGGGGCTGACTGGAATGGAGAAATCGATGGTTATCTATAGGAATGGAGTTACAAATGGGCACCAACTTTGAGGCTGGAAAAGTTCCAACATAATAACAACAATTGCAGAAGTTTGAGGTATACGGACTAATTGTAAGGTAGGAGCATATTTTCCAGGAATTATGGGACGGCTATGGTATTTCGAGATATTGACTGCAGATTTGTATAACATTAGCTTGTATTGTTTATGAATTTTTAGTTATAGTCTATGGAGAAGAAAATATTCTTATTTTACAGTCTGTTTCGTTAAATATTTAAACTAGTAAATGGTAATATATTCTCGAATTCAGAAAAAATACATAATAACTAATAATATCAGTTAATAATTATTGACTGAGCTCAGTCACAACTTTTTGGGTGTTTTGTTCTCCATTGTTGCCATTTTTTTTATTATTAGGATTTATTTTAATCTCAACTTTATTTTGTTTAAATTTTGTATTGACTAGGTTAAGGTAATTTGTTGAATTTTAATTGATATATTATATTCGTTTTCCGTCTTTTCGACTTTTGACAAATTAAGGGCCGAATTTTGCAATTTTCTTGTTAAAATTAACGAGGTAAAGATGGCTACTTTGGGCGATATTTTCAAAATTAAAAATAATATTGCAAGCAGTAAATTAAAGGCAGTCAAGGCCTTACATTGGGTAGCGTACGGCAAAGAAGCAGAACCTCGCAGGACGCGCAAGGGGTTGCGTGAATTTTCTGGTTTCAAACTAGATAAAAATTCAGAAGAATATTTAGAAAGAGTTAGTGAAGTCAGAGAAAGGGTTGAGCCGGCTGATTTAATATCAATTTGTCACATACTCGACTTGAATGATGAAGGTGGTACTGAAACATTGGTGGATCGCGTTTGTTCCTTTTTAAATGACTTAAGGGTGGGAGGTAAGGAAACAGATGAGGAAGAAAACAGTGAGGAAGAGGAAGAGGAAGAAGCCGAAGAAGAAGCTGATGAGAAGGAAAGTTTGGACAAAGTTCAAGCTCATGTTCTGGCCAAAACCAAGGAAAATACATCGTTTGCGCTAACTTTTCGAGATATAGAAGACAGCGTCAGACCATTTGACGGCAAAGCCGATTATCCTGTTAAAAAATGGATAGCTGATTTTGAAGAGACAGCTGAGATAACAGGATGGAATGATTTACAGAAGCTTATATTTGCAAAAAAATCGTTATCAGGACTTGCCAAGTTATTTGTGCAGTCAGAAAAGGGTATTAAGTCATGGTCAATGTTAAAAAAGAAATTAATCGAAGAATTTGAAGTCAAAGTGAGTAGTGCTCAGATACATAAACTGCTCATGTCCAGGACAAAACGCAAAGAAGAATCTGTAAAGGAATACGTATTAATCATGCGAGAGATTGGTGGAAGGGCAAATATTGAAGCTGAGGTAATCATACAGTGCATTATTGACGGCATTCAGGATAATACAGCAAATAAAGTAATTTTGTACGGCGCAAAGAACTTTCAAGAATTTAAGGAAAAAATTAAGTTGTATGAGCAAATAAAATCGGTAAACTCTGGTTACGGACACGGATCGGGATACGTACAAGGTCAAAACAAATTTGAACCGAGAAATAAAGATATCAAACGACATAATGGGAGGGAGTGGACAGTCAATGATAAGAGTCAACCAAAATCAGGAGTCTGTTACAACTGTGGAGAGAACGGTCATATATCCGGTGGATGTCCACATAAAAACAAAGGAATGAAATGTTTTTCTTGTAATCGTTTTGGACACATAGCTGCCAAGTGTCCCAAAAAGAATTTATCTAACAAAAATCTAAGTGTTATTGAAGTTATTCCAAAAAATAGTATTCAGCTAATTGTTAGGAATACGAGTCTGCTGGCTTTATTTGATACAGGGAGTGACATTAGTGCGTTACGGAAAGACGTTTTCGAAAAATATTTTAGTGACATTAAACTGGATGAGAATTATATGGTAATTAAGGGAATTGGCTCAGGTAAAGTCACAACTTTAGGATCTTTTTCTCAGAATGCGAAGGTTAACGATGAGGATGTCATTTTAAGGTTTCATGTAATTCCTACAAGTACTTCCAGTTTCGGAGCTATTGTTGGAAATGACCTTCTGTCTCAAGTAAATGTCCACATTCGAAATGATGGGATAGAAGTATACGCCAAGGAAAAGGAAAATTTCCTAATGCAAATTAACGTAGATGAGGACAAATCGTCGGATGTAGTGGATATTCAACATATTCGGAATGAAAGTTATCGCGAAAAAGCCTTAGGTTTACTTGAAAATTATAAACCTAAAAAAATCAAAACCACAGACATCAAGATGAACATCTTACTAAGAAGTGAAGAACCCGTTTATCAAAGACCTAGGCGATTGACTGCTCCCGAGAAAATCATTGTCGACAAACAAATAAAGGAGTGGCTGAAAGAAGGCATTATCAGGCCTAGCTCTTCCGATTTTGCTAGTCCAATTGTATTAGTGAGTAAGAAAGACGGACAAACCAGAATCTGTTGTGACTATAGGAAACTAAATAAAAATATTATCAAAGATAGGTTTCCACTTCCATTAATTGAAGATGTGATGGACTGTCTTCAGGGAGCAAATTACTTTAGTACCATAGATTTGAGGAATGGATTTTTTCATGTTTCGGTTGCAGATGAAAGTGTAAAGTATACCGCGTTTGTTACACCTAGCGGACAATACGAGTTTTTACGATGCCCTTTTGGCCTGTGTAACAGTCCTGCAGTTTTTCAGAGGTTCATTGGACACATTTTTCGAGACTTAGCCAATCAGAGAATTGTATTGTATTACATGGACGATTTAATTATTTTAAGCACCAGTGAAGAGGAAGGAATACAAAGATTAGAAACGGTATTGAAAATAGCAAGTGACTATGGACTTGAAATCAAGAAAGAAAAATGTCAAATCTTACGGAAACGAATTAGTTTTTTGGGATTTATTATTGAAGATGGAAAAATACAGCCTTCCAGTGAAAAAACGATCGCAATAAGGAAGTTTCCAACACCTAGAACCTGCAAGCAAATACAATCCTTCTTAGGATTAACGGGTTATTTCCGAAAGTTTATACCCGCATATGCATTGGTTGCCAAGCCATTGAGCGATTTATTGCGAAAAGACGTTCCATTTCAGTTTGAAGACAAGGAGAGACGGTCCTTTGAAAAACTTAAAGAACTTTTGACAAAACCACCAGTTTTAGCGATATACAGACAGGGTTGTGAAACAGAAGTGCACACTGACGCAAGTCAAGTTGGTTATGGAGCTTGTCTGTTGCAGAAAAATGACGATGACGGTAAATTTCACCCTATCTATTTTATGAGTAAGAAGACGACTCCTGCAGAAGAAAAGTACAGCAGCTATGAACTCGAGGTGCTTGCAATCATACAGGCTGTAAAGAAATTTCGAATATATTTACTGGGCAATAAGTTTCGCATAGTAACAGATTGTTCGGCGTTCCAAAAAACAATGGACAAAAAAGATCTTACTACCAGAGTAGCAAGATGGGCTTTACTTCTCGAGGAGTATACATACGAAATAGTCCACAGAAGAGGATCACAAATGCCACACGTTGACGCCCTCAGTCGAAACCCTGTAAACATGATGGTAGTCAGCGAAATGCTTGCTGACAAAGACGGTGTGTTGAAGAGATTTAAATTAGCTCAACACCAAGACGAACGTATACTAACTATAAGAAGACTACTAGAAGCCGATGTTGAATACGAAGATTATCACCTAAAGAATGATATTTTATACAAATATGTGGAAGGAAAAGAATTGATAGTTGTTCCCGAAGCTATGCAAGATGAAATAATTAAGAAGGCTCATGAAATTGGACATTTCGCCGTCGATAAAACAAAGGAAGTAATAAAAAGAGAATTTTTCATCCCAAAAATGAAAGAAAAAATACAGAAATGTATAAAAAACTGTGTTCCATGTATATTAGGGAGTAGAAAAGAAGGCAGGCAAGAGGGGTTTTTACATTGCATCCCAAAAATGGAGGGTCCTCTTCATACCTACCATATTGATCATTTGGGACCACTACCTAGCACCAATAAAAACTATCGTCACATTTTGGTTATTGTCGACGATTTTTCGAAATTCACTTGGCTATACGCCACTAAGTCCACTACGGCCGGCGAGGTTGTCAGTTGCCTCACAAAACAACAAGGAATATTCGGAAATCCTGCCCGAATTATTAGTGATCGAGGAACAGCGTTTACAGCCGAGGAATTTGAAACATATTGTTCTAACGAAAACATACAGCATGTTTTAATTACTACTGGAGTACCTAGAGGGAATGGGCAAGTGGAGCGTATCAATCGTATAATTATCCCAATATTAACCAAGTTAAGTTTAGAAAACCCGATGGCATGGTACAAATATTTAGATCGAGTGCAGAGAGCATTGAATTGTACCATACAGAGAAGTATCAACACTACTCCGTTTGAAGTCCTTATTGGAACTAAAATGAGGAACAAAGAGGATATTCTTATTAAAGAACTCATAGAGAAGGAAACAATTGATACATTTAATGAAAATCGGGAAAAACTCCGAGAAGAATCTAAGAGACAAATTCAAAAAGTACAGGATGAGAATACAAAACGATATAATCTGAGAAGAAGAAAACCAAAATTCTATAAAAAAGGGGATCTTGTGGCTATCAAGCGCACACAATTCGGTCCGGGACTTAAACTTTATCCAAAATATTTAGGGCCATATGAAATAATAAAGGACAAGCCTAATGAAAGGTATGATGTACTAAAAGTGGGTCATCACGAAGGGCCAATGCGCACTACCACCTGCGCCGAATACTTAAAACCATGGATTGACAATCAGTCCGAATCCGAGTCGGATTCGTGATCAGGATGGCCGAGTGTGGGTTTTTGTTTTATTTTTCTTTCCGTTAAGTTATAACAGTTATATTTATCCTAATAATACGATAGCGAGTTTCTGCAGTTTGTCCGCTCCTGATTCATTCGAATTGTTTTTGCAAGTCCCAGATTATAGGGGATTTACCAATGTGAACGAAGGTGAACACCGCGGGGGAAGAGTAGTTGCAAATAAGTAGCCATCGAGGTCAGACGAACAAAAAGAGTAAAAATAAAAGAGGAAAGACGCGAGAAAGACGAAAGACGCGTAGAAGACGAAAGACGTACAAAAGACGGAAAGTCCTGAAAAAGACGATAAAGACGGAAGACGATAAAATCAATTGTATATTGATGTGCTGTTGTGACCAATAAGAAAAGTGTATCAGGATAGCTGTTCAATACTGTGGAAAACTCTAATTGTGCAAACGTTTATACTTTTTAATATTTTAATTTTATTCATTAAACACTTTCTAAAAATAGTGGAGCTGGATTCGTTTTTATTCACCCTAGACAACAACGGAAAAAAGCCTACAAATATATACACTTCATTTTCCGATTTCGAGTTGAAATAACATTTTTTTTTATCGAAGGGGCTAATTCATGTTGTTCGTGACAGTTTAGCAAGATGAGCTATAAATTATATTTAGACGATTTAAAATCTTTTAGAATAAACCTTTACATTATTCGTGCACCATTATCATACATGAATAACTAACTACAATAAAAATAGTTACACTCTACCCGGTGCATTCGAATGTCAATCCGCAAGTACTGCTCGAAGCGGTATAAAATTTTTATTGGATTCTAATAAGGCCATTCACTAATCTGATTGATTCGAAATCACGTTCGTAAGATAGAAAACGTCCGTGTCAGATCATAACGATCGGAATAATTCAGTTCGGCTTTTTTTGCCATTCGCGATCTATACCACTCCCTAATAACATTCATAAAGGTATCAATAAGTTTAATTGTTCGATAGTTCTACGCCTCTATTGTTTCACACTACACGAGGCCTGACAATTCAACACCGTAGCTAATTCAGACAAACCCCAAGATGCGATGGTGAAACATTCCAACGGAACGACCTCAAGCAATAGATACGAAACGAAATTAAAAACAAAAATCTAGCCAATGTTGGGTATAAGGTTTATTGTGACTATAAAACCACAACCGACGTTTCGCACTCAAGTTAATTTCCATGAAACTCAAATGGTGCGGTTTGTTTGTTGCATAAGCAGAAAAAAATCACGAGACAATTATAACAGTAATATAAATATAATAATTAATTAAAAATACTGCTCTAAGGCCAGAACCGGTAAAAATAGGTTATTTAACATCTAAAGAGATTGTACCCATTTCTGGAGTATCACAGGGATCACAAGGTGCGCCTCTTTTATTAATTTTACGTTCAATTTCTAGCGTATCTATTTCAATATGCTAATAACTGGAAACTATACATATAAATCGGCAGGATCACGCAGATGCGTTGCAAAAGACAAGATAAACATATTCTTTGAAATAATCTAGATGTCTTTCTTTTACACATCGCTATTCAAAAGAGTTTAAAAATGTTAAAAGCAAAGATGTGCAAAATGGTTTTCTAAGAGTATTTAAAAGCAAAATGCAAATACTTTTTTGATTTGTTATTTCAAATGTATAGCACAAAATAGATTTCCCTTTTGTATTTTAAATGCTAAATGCAAAATACCTATTTTCAAATAAATAGATACTTTTTTGTAGTAGATACCTATTTAATTTTCTACATTTTTATTTAAGTATAAAATATTTTTTAAGATAATCTTGCGTGCATTTTCTCATTTTTTAAATATTCGAGTTTTTTTAGACTAATAATAGTGTTTGCATTATATCATCAGCTGCGAAGATTGAGTATGATTCATATTTTTATGTTTGAAGTGATTGAGGTATATTTTTTCTATCTTTATGTTCAGCAACAAATAATTCTTCTATATGCTTCCTTATTGGCCTTTGTCACCTGGTTTAATTGAAATAAAAATACTGATGCCAAAATAGTTTGTTTTCCGAGAAAGATCATAACCAAAGTAGGGTTGTAAATAATTTTACTGATGTAATCAATCATTTTATATCAAAATATTTACAACCCCATTTTGTTTCCGACTTTTTTATTGTAATAAGAGTAAGGAATGGAATCCACAGTTTCTCTATCTTTGGGTTCATCTAATAAGTGAAGTTTTTCGAATCGTTCTCTAAGAATTTTGGATTATATGCAGCTGGAGTATATCAATTCGATATTGTTTTGTTAAAGGCACAATAAGTGGTGATTTGGCAGATGCTGATTCAGTTTGGAACTGCAAAATTGCACGGACAATGACATTAAACCCGGAAAACAATATCGATCCAATGTTTTATATTATCCATTTCGAAGGAGTTTAGAATTCTTTGGGTTCTCTTCAGTTAAAGAATTAGATGGCATTCATGGAATGTCTCTGTCCCCTTTTAAGCTTCTGAAACCTTCAATGACCAATGTAAGAAACTTTCATTCATCATTTTATATAATGTTTAATCGGTGAGAATAGCAAAACTTTTAACGGCAAAAATGTATTTTGCTTTTTACAAATAGAAAACACGTTTGGAAAAGTATTTTAAATGCAACTATTTCAAATAAATCACATGTCTAGTTAGAAGTTACAGACTTCTCTGCTCATATTTTGTAAAATCTACTTTGATTCATTGTAAAAATAGACTATTTATATTTTCAAAATTAATAAAACTAAAAACGTATTCGATAATCTCAATAACACATTTGTCTGGTGTTTTTAGATACCTAACGTATGTCAATATTTTTGGATAGTAACTTTTGAAAATTAATGGGTCGAGAAAAACGGCTATGATGGACAAATTTCCACGTAGGTAATCCCTATAATTTACACATGTCATGTCTTCTTCTTTAAAACTTTGATCAACTTAAAAGTAATTAAAACAGCAGCCACAAAGCCAGTAAACATCCAAAAAAAAAACAGAATATTAAACAAAAGATAAATTGTCGTATTTACAGTTGAAAAAGAGAGAAGTAAAGAAAATTTTAATTACTTCTTCTTAACAAGCTTCCTGATTTTTATTCCGACTTCACATACATGCGCTTGCATCAGGATAACTTCTTTGTATACGACACTTTTATACTTGTCGTCAACAGTAGCCGGCTTTTGTTAATGAGAACAAGATAATTACGAATACTTAGCGTTACTGAGAGGATATCAGGATAATAGAAAACGATCCTGGGCTGTTCGTGACATAAAAGCGGGTAAACAATAAAGAAAGATTAAAGAACATGTTGCAAACGAAACCCCTTACAATATCGTAATATCCGTCACGATCGAATTTTACCGACAGATTATTTTTTTAATTACCAAAAAAAGAAGGAAAACTCAAGCCGCGCTTAACATTTGCAAACAGCACGCAAAGTTGGATTAAATACTAAACAAACAAAACTCTCTGCGTTTTGTAAAAGACTGATGTCGGATAGCGACGCTCCCCATCGCAAGTAATCTCCTAATAGATACGTTTTTAATTTACAAACCAACAATTTTAATCAAACAACCTGTAGGTAACACGATTATCTCGAAAAGTTTGGATTTACAGAAAACAAAAAAGAAAAAATTTGTTTCAATCACTCCTTTGTATTCAATTCACGGGGTTTTCAAATGATTTTCCTTGTTTACCGAGAGATATGCTCATTACAACCAAAACTTTATGGAAGCATGCATTCAATAGAGTAAATTATGCTTCAGAATAATTTCTGAAATAATCTATTGAATAATTTGATTCATAAAATATAGGCACTGCTAGCTGGCATTACATATATACGCATGTCTTTATCAAGAGTAGTAAAAAATCCTTTATGAAAACAGTTATGTCGAAGTAATTATTGTAGAGTCAACAGTAAATTCTGCATTTAAAAGTTATTTTATTTAGCAGCCAATATTTGAACAATATATCGCAAAAGTCCTGCCTATACTAAAACGACAAAAACAATTTATTGATTTTTCGTTGATTTCATGTCAATGCTTTTCATTAGTAATTATATAAATCTCTTTTTTAACAACAGGATAATGATAAAACTACTCATCGATTGATCTATTCTTATTAAATTTATTACTGTAGTGAGTTGAAGTCGTATGTATACACAAAGGTATAGATAATTAAAACAAAATTAATTTTAATGTTCACTGAATATAGGATTTACTTTAAAGTACTTGTTGCCAAGCTTTTGTTAAGAGTCTGTAACAGATTTATTCACATTTCGTCCGCCTATTTTTTATACAATAATATTGTAGGTAAATTTAAAAATCAATGTCATAAAATTTTCAGTGCTTCGTCAATACAACATTTTGTTGTTCAGTTGTGGTTTTTTTATTAAGTTTGAATGATTTTTTTCTAATCTTACATATTTCCATGAGATCAAATCTCTAGTCTTCGAGCTGGAGACTAGATATTTCCGGGATACTCAATCTATGGATTTTCTGTGGGAATATTTCCGATTAAAAAATCCTTCAAACTTTCCAAAAAAGCATTTTCCCACCATTGTTAATAAAAAAGTTTTAACTAGAGATCAGTCGGGAACCGAGTTCGGATCCGGTACATCGTACATAAAAATTCGATCGGACTTCCTTAAATCTTGTAGTTTTATTAATTGAAAAAATATTTCGTGTGGACAACAAATAAGGGAAGCAGTTAGGTACATGTACATGTGCGGTAGTTAATAATGAATGCAGGTTTTGATTTGTAGACAAGAACCATTTGATGATTAAATTGGAACGAAAGGTGTTTCGGCAGTTTTGTGGATGGTTTTCTAAGGACAGACGGGTAATTGGTGAGAGCAGTGTTCTCCTTACACGCAACTCACGCCCTAAAATAACCTTCACCGAGGTGTTTGTTACAACCTTTTAGACTTCGACCGGATCTTCACTAACATTCTTATTTAGAACCACGGCAATTTGCAGAGCAAGTGTTTTTTTCTTTCTCGCTCTCTCTATCTTTTTTTCATCTCTGTTTCTGCCGTAAAACAAAAGTAAATTTAAAGGCAGGGCACACAACGCGAAAACTACTTGCAATACATTCTAAACATAACTAAAGAACCTACGTTGAATAAGCCTCCCGAATAGAAGCGAAACGTCGTCCGTGTTGGTTCTTCACTTAAATATAAACCTTCCAATCCTTAATTGTCTTGAATTTACCTAATACTTGCAATATATCTTTTAATTGATAGAAAACAGTGAAGCTACGAAAACTGTAAACTTAATTTATTTACCTGCAACTGATGATTATTAAAAATTAAACTATTAAACATTAACTACCTAATTAGTACACACTTTCCATAGAAAAATTGCACACAAAAAACAGAAAACGAAACAAAAAATAATTAACAAAATATAACTTATTTGCCCTATTTACGAAAGAGTAAATGCATGTGTCAGACAGCTAAAATTAAACAAGGGTTCGTTTCGCGATTTCTAATAATACCGAGAAATTGAACGATATGAGGTACTGCAAAATTTTCAAGATATTTCATTTTGATACAATTTCTAGAGAACCAATCTCAGGGTAGTACTATAACGAGTTATTTTATTTGAACGATTTGTTGCTGTGTGTGTTTTGTGTGAAGCAATATTCGACAAAGTTATAACTAGATTGCTTTTCACTGGTTCGTTCTTATCTTAGTATGACTTCAAAGTTTGACGAACTTTAAAAGTTTTGTCAACTTTTTACACGGAATGTATACACTTAAGTCCCTGGAGCATAGAACTCCATTAACAGGAAATAGTTAAGGACAACTTATTTGTTACAAATACACCACATAAAAACCCTTACGTATACCTACCGCCCCCTTTCAATATACTTCTGAGTTCAATAAAATAAATTTGTATCGAAATATGCAATAACAACTTTTTAAAGAATTTATAATTGGTTATGTTTCGTAAAGTATGCACCGATGGACTGATAACTATTTTCGTTGAAGAAAAATCAGAAATATAAAAACATTTGCTTTCGAAATTTGTGTCTAAGATAAAACTCCCAACTTAATTCTTTATTCATAAAACTTTGGCGAAGAAAACATTTCATTTCATCGTAAAACTCCAAGAATGGATAGAATAATTTATCTTTCGCTCCTTGAACTGTTCTACTTGCCTGCGATGCAAACTCAATGAAACTTGATCTAATTTGGAGCAACATAAATTTCGACATCAAATGCACCAGCCAAAACCACCGTTAAAGACCGGGTGAAGGAAATTCTTGGGGAGCACACATTCGGGAAATGGATATACATATATGTGTTTGTTTTTCCCAAAAGGCTTAGTCGCTCTAGTGTTACTCCATACAGAAATCTATTCGTGAGAGAACCAACTCAAACGTGGAAAATGTAGAAGTTCTAAAAACCATTTGAACGTTTAAACCGCATTGTCAGCAAAGGTTAGCACTAAATTTAACGAGTTAAGTATCTACTTCGATAGCCTAAAAGAGAACGGTTCACGTGCTTGTTAAACTTGTTCAAATTTAACTTTTCTAGTGTTAGTTAAATTTAATAAAACTACGAGCACAGTTAAAATTACTCTAATTGTAAGTCCTAATTTGCAAATGTAATTACCGTTTCGATTATACGTGTAAAGAGAACGATCAATTGATTTTTTTATTACAACACTGCAAACAATACAGTTGTTTCCTTAATTACAACTAAACCTTTCTCACATACTAATTGAAAGCAGTCTGGGTGATGCCTTCCGCTGCACGTTCAAGTATAGAATTTTAATATGTATAAATATGTTTACAACACATACTAATATCACCATTATTTTCAGCGCCAAGAAGCTACACACATATCTATTTGTCTGCACAATTATAATAATAGAACTGGTTAAAACCGTCAAAACTTAGTGCATCTCCCATACCATAACCCAGAACTATATTAAACGTCAAATTTTTAAGTGAGAATCCAAAAATTCTGATTAAATGATAACATCCGGGGATCCTAGATATCAAAAGTAGATCTAAGAAGTCATCTTTTGATTAGTCGTTTTAATTGTCAGCTAATTCCAGAATATTGTATTATGAGAGGAGATAGCCGCAGCGATTATGTTTACACAGGGCGAAAACGTTTTTACCGCTTTTTCAATTGACAAACACGCAAACAAATATGATACTAACTACTGACAAAAAGCACAAAATAATTCAAACCCCAAAGCTAAAACGCGACACTAAACATTTGAACTATCTATCCGTAATAAACAGCCTTCAAAGACTGCCTGTATTCGGTGCCCAATTGAATTACGCGCAAGAATCTTTAAAGACACTGATTTGTAATGATAATTTGTGCGGCTATTTTAAATTAAAACATCTATTCAAAGGATGGAACTGTGGCTTAGGTCTACCTTCGACCTTCTAGAATGTTGTCGTTTAGTAGAAAATTTTCATTATTACCAATTTATTGATATGGTAGATAGGTTGTGAATAAACGATCCAAATTTGGACGGGTTATACTAGTATAGTTTTTACAGTATGCTGCCGAACAGGTAGTTATAAATTATTTTTTTCCAAACTTCTACTTTCTTTCTACCCCCTTCATTATTTTTATAACAACAGTTATTTCATTCAAACATCCTTCTCGCTCTTACAAATTATGTGGATGTACAATTTAATATTTCCGAATTCGAATGCCGTCAACGTCAGGTATAGACACATGCATTTATATAGGTATAAATACATACATACATGTACATATGTATAGATACAAGAGAGGAGCCACTTACATTAGGATAAATTATTCATAAAGATACACGTATCCATATCATTATCAGTTGCAGCATAAATCTAAAAGCATTTTACTGTAAAACAGCAAGAAGGTTGTGTTTAAAAAGGAGCGATTCAAGATTATCCGGAGGTCAAATCGGCAACTAAAAGCAGGACGTATTGCGAGCAGTGGCGTGCAAATTTCTTAACCTGGGTTCCAGCACTAGCCTTTCTAATATTATATAATAAATAATTAATGCAGTAATTCAATAATGAACAAACCATTTGAAATCTTCATTAACGCAGTGGCGGCGGAAAATACATTTTTCCAATGCAGTCTTTCAGTTTCGAAATTAAAAAAAATAAATGTATAACTAGTCTATAAAGCCTTGTTATATTTTATAGCAGTATTTAATTCAAATTTTCAGATGTATTATTTATAGGTCATCATCATCATAAGGTTGTCAGTCCTAAGACTGGTTGGACACGTACCTCCACTCTTTCCAATCCTGAGCTAAACTTCGCATTTCCCTATAACTAGAACAACCCACATCCTTAACTATTTGCGAACAGTAGTCTAATCTAGGTCTACCTCTACCCCTCCTAACTCCTGTTTCTGCACAAAAGTTACACCACTGATTTGGTGGCAAATTGACTTAATTTAAAAAAAAAAATATAACCGTGGCTGAAAATTTCACTCAACTAATTCACAAATTCAAAAAGCACCAGGTTTTAAACGTCACTCATTGTGAGTTTGCAACTAGCTCTATTTTTTTTTTGTATCTCGCATAATAAATGTGCGACAACAATAGTAACAAAATTATGAAATTAAATAAATAGAAAAACAGCCACACTAACAACAGAATATAATTGCGAGATGACCGCCGAAAGTTGTCCAATTAACTTTTGCCTAATTTATTCAAGTTTATGACGCAAACAAAATTAATTGCTACACAGACATTTACTAATTATTCACAAGACATTCCATAAATTCATTAGTATCAGGCGTTTCGAAATTTCTTTCTTAATTAAAAAAGATCGACCCAATTTTTCAAACTATTACATTTATAACGAAACATAAAGATAACAATTAATTTACGAAAGAACTGCTCCAATCGTAGACAACAGCTACTGTTATTTAAGAATCTGGGTCCGTTAACATTTTTTTGTTAAATAAATTTGGTAGTCTTACTGTTCACAAGACGAAATTGAATAGGTGTTCTGCGAGAAAATTTCAATTAAGGTTTCGCCAAGAGCTACATTCAACATCTAATTTTCATTAGAGTCAGTAATTATCAAGATTGCAACGTGGTAACACTACGAAATCAATTTATTACTTCGATTACCTACCCTCATGATCAAAGTTGCCTAAATTTTAGTAATGTGCGCATATATTTTTGGAAATTTTTGTCGACTCAAACAGCAACAAAGAAATATTCAATTCCAAATTAAATCATACCCTGTTTTAACAACACTATTGTATTCTAACCCCTTCTAAAAAAAAAAAAACAATTAATTGAGATTGTAGACTCGCTTGGCACTTGGTGAAACATTATTAAATAAAAATAGAAAATTTTTCAAAAAGAACACTTGGCTTGTTTCACAGATTTTTATTAATTCTGACGATCGTTTCGGTTACAACACCATTTTCAAAGGGTATTAAATTACTAAATAATATATCACAAACAATTTCTTAAATACTAGGCTTATCTCTAGGTACCTGAATGTTTACATTTAATAAGGGTGATACGTCGAAATCCAGTTGGTCATTAACGATGGGAAGACCTAATAAGTTGGCTTTGTTTATTTCAAGAATTTCAAGCGTATTAAGTCGTTTACCTTTACTACATTGATGTAGTAATTTTACATTTTCTGTATCTAATGAATGTTTCAGATCTATACAGTGTTGGGCAATGCCCGTACATTTGTTGTTTTTAATAATTGATCTTTTATGTTCATCTATGCGTGTTTTTAAAGATCGGCCCGTCTGACCTAAATAGAAGGAATTACAATGTTTACAATTTATCTTATAAACTCCCGATTTGTACAATATATTTGTCTTTTCTTTATTGTTTGCTAACATGGACTTAAGATTATTTTTATTTACACAAATAGTGTCCAAATTACAGTTTTTTAATTGGTTACAAACTTTTTTACTTAAATTAGGCACAAAATTAATTAAATGGAATTTTCTATCAGGTTTATTAGGGGGTACAGCAAAAAAATTACGGCGGACTAATTTATTGCGTTTTTTGTTTATTAATTTGTTGATCAGTGAAGCATCATACCCATTATTAATTGCTAAAGATTTAATCACATTAACTTCTTTATCAAATTGATATTTGTTTAGAGGTAAGCTAAGAAGTCTATGTATGAAAGACTGGAAAGCACTAATCTTAATATTGTTGTCCTGTCTTGAATTGGCGTGCGGTAAAATATCCGTAAACGTAGGTTTTCTGAATATGTCAAAAATTATTTTATTTTTATCTCTAGATAGAGTTAAGTCTAAAAAGTTAAGTGAAGATGAAATTTCTATTTCTAAGGTAAAATCAATACTAGGATAAAGGGAGTTTAGCAAATTTAAGAAGGTATATAATTGTCTTCTGGTACCTGTCCAGATGGCGAAAACATCATCAACATATCTCATCCAGAAGGAAACATTTTTTACTAGAGCATTATTCGAGTTAAAAAGTTTTAGTTCAAGATTTGCCATAAATATCTCACTTAGCAAGGGGGACAAAGGAGAACCCATAGGTAAACCATCAATTTGTGCGTAGTAACGATTGTCAAATTTGAAATAGCTTTGTTTTATACAGACTTTAAGAATTTTTATAAGTTCTGTTTGTTGTTTTGAGAGCAAATCACTTGATTTAATTAAGTTTTCACATATCCGCAGAAGTTCTGTTGTTGGGATCGAAGGAAATAAGTTTTTAACATCAAACGAAACTAAAATGGCATTAAAAACTCTTTACATTTGGTTGATAAACTTTTAAACAATTAGATTTACCAAATGTAGAGAGTTTTTAATGCCATTTTAGTTTCGTTTGATGTTAAAAACTTATTTCCTTCGATCCCAACAACAGAACTTCTGCGGATATGTGAAAACTTAATTAAATCAAGTGATTTGCTCTCAAAACAACAAACAGAACTTATAAAAATTCTTAAAGTCTGTATAAAACAAAGTTATTTCAAATTTGACAATCGTTACTACGCACAAATTGATGGTTTACCTATGGGTTCTCCTTTGTCCCCTTTGCTAAGTGAGGTATTTATGGCAAATCTTGAACTAAAACTTTTTAACTCAAATAATGCTCTAGTAAAAAATGTTTCCTTCTGGATGAGATATGTTGATGATGTTTTCGCCATCTGGACAGGGACCAGAGGACAATTATATACCTTCTTAAATTT
>NW_020438865.1:323458-336755 GCF_000699045.2 Agrilus planipennis | reverse complement strand
GTAGGTAGATAGCTACATCTAGTCCTAGCAAATACCTACTTATACCGAATTGCTTTTATAAAGAATAAGTTATTAAATAGGTACCTGTACGAATATATAAATATAAAAACATAGAAGTAAATAACCAATTAAAATTTGCAATCAAAACCTTATGTAGGTATTCTTTTGTTTTTTCCAACCATAAGTGTATAATAAAATGCAAAATTTAATAAAGCGATTGCAAAAAGTACTAATTAGTAATGTATATGTATATACATATATTATATGGAATGTTATAATTAAAAATTAGGCATTACAAGAATAAAAAACAATAAGCAATGTAGAAAAAAAGGTTAAAATTAGTTTTTTAAAAGCATGCAGTTACTTTCAAAGTACGGCTAAATTAACAATTGTGCTTAATTATATATTAATAAAATTTGTATGCAGTTTGTATTTACATTGTACTATATATTAATTTTACAATGTACAATCGACCTATGTTGATACCAGTAAGGGTTCCCTCATGTCCATTGCAAAATTTCAGGAAGAAACCAATGTTGAAAATTAATTAAGGATCAAAATTTTTGCAGGTCTCCAAACAATTAACTAAAGCAATGATAAATTAAAAAATTAAATTAAAATATAACGTTATTTTAATGCAAAACTAAAACACGTTAAATAAGACAGGCATTTAGTGTAAAACCTAAAGTAACGGGTCAAACTAAACGGTCGGAGAAATGCAAGTAACATCAAAAAGCTTACCATGGGTTAATTTCTTTCGCAATATATTAAACATCTGTCCTTTTCCTAAAGCACATCTTTACATTCAAAACCACATCGTGTCACAACATACTTCGAAAATAACAGTACGATGGTTTATTAACAAATCAATCCGGCTATTAATTATGATTAAGTTCAATAATAATAAATCACCTCCAAGTTTTTATTATCACATTATAAAAGTCCACGCTGCACTTATAATTTATAAATACGTTTCACATGCCTTTGTTTGGATGATGTTCTTTTTTAAAGATTCCAAACCGAAAAACTCCACATTTCTCACAGTAACACGCCGTGTAAGTTATGTATGTAGTACCAATCACTTTTCAATAATTAAACAGAATCTTCTACTTAAACAACGCCGGAATGATTGATAACATTCAAATAGTAGGTTTAAATGATATTTTTATTTATGTTTGTTATACCGATTGACAATTTCAACATAAATACTTGTAAAACTATATCTATTACATACCACCAACGCTTCGGCAACTCGACTAAACATTCCCAGACGGGTTTCGACCTTACGAATTTTACCGAAGATTTCCGATACTGGTTTAACTATTTGCGATCATATAGCGGGAAATTTGTTTTCGCAATTTAAATTTATTTTATTATTAGTAAAACAAATTTGAAAAAAAGAAATTACGAATTTCCTAATTTTATACAGTATGCGAACGATATGTACGTTTATAATATGTAGCTGATAAAACAAATATGAAAACTTACTTAACAGAATATTAAATTAAACCCTACTAAATAATGTTAATTTTTCATAGTTTATTTCAAAATAAATCAACAAGGTTAACTAATGAAGTGATAATACAGGAAAGCATATTTTATTTTTTTACATACTTGTAGCGACATCTAATGTCAAACAGCTACAATAACATAACCCTTAATGCTGTTAATACCAACGTAATCCTGCGTTTATCGACAAGATTCCGACAGTCAATCGCGGGAAATTAAATTTCCAGAAAAGAGTCCACAAAACGTTCACAGACTAATA
Source organism: Agrilus planipennis (assembly GCF_000699045.2). Classification (NCBI taxonomy): domain Eukaryota; kingdom Metazoa; phylum Arthropoda; class Insecta; order Coleoptera; family Buprestidae; genus Agrilus; species Agrilus planipennis. The sequence goes on along the minus strand of NW_020438865.1, from coordinate 334,987 downwards.
AATAAATTTGTAAAGAATATTAAAACTCACAAATAGTGAAACCTGCTACTTTATTTTAATCGATAATCTGTCATTTGTCACAACAAAAAGTGATAACTGTTTTTACAATTTCCATACTCATAATTGGTACACAAAAGTTTTCAAAATGTTTATTAAAACCCCATCAGAATATGATTCAAATTTAATTTCCGTGTGGTTCCAAGAAATGAAGACAGTGCCTGCTACAAATTTTCAACCAATATTAGATGAAGATACCATAGCATTGATGAAAAATATTACTTTCACGTTTAATTACAGTGATGATGTGTTTGTCATGTCAGTACAAGTATTAGAAGAACTTATAAGAAAAACGGATATGACACTAACCGTAATCGATGACCCTATTTTACACATATTTTGTGTAATATTCATTTGTGGAAAATATGACAACTGCAAAACGAAACATCCTATAACATGTGAAACACTCCAATGTTATCTCTCAGTTTACTCAAAAAAACATTATACTTTATTACAAATAAAAAGTGCTGAAAGAGGAATCTTTAAAACGCTAGGATATAAGCTTCCCAAGAATACAATGTCAAATGACTTAAACATATTGTACATGTACTTTGCATATCCATTAAAATTAAAAACTAGAGTCATGGAACTCTGTACTGAGCTTTTGAACTTACTTATTCTTTTTTGGCCTACAATACATCGTAAACTGCACTCTATTTATTCAGGAACAGGATTAAAAGAAGCTGTATTTAAATGTTTATTGGCTCACCGATGTTATATTCCTTCAGGGATTATTCTAACAGGAATGCAGTTGGTTGAGGCATTTAAAGTTCTTGATAAGGATAGAATTGGGATGGAGCTTCAAGGAATAACCGGGATTCACTTCGACCATCTGCAGTCCTTAAGTGATATTCTTTACAGAATTGCTAATAAGAAAAAAAACAAACCTTTATTCTTGCCAAATTAAAGCTAGCTGTGTTTCATAAACTATGACCAAGGTTTTGTGTACTTTAATAAATCTTTTAATTTGAATAAAAGTTAATAATGGTTTTCTAGTACTTTATTTACAGTTTTTAAAAGTGAATAATTGTAATATTAATAATGTTAATTTTAACTTACTAACATGCAGCATATTTAATTATCCTCATCAGGAATTGCGTCTAAACCCTAAAAACACGACACATTTGATTTTCCAAAACTAAACATTAAATATAAAATAAACAATTGAATTATTAGTGTAATTAAATAACATAAATGGAATCGTGAAACCAAACTCACATTTATTTTATAAGGATTGCCAGTTAAAGTCCAATCCCTTAAATACTGCAGCATGTCTTCCGTTTCTAATAGTCTACGTCTGTAGCTCTAAAAAACGTTTAAAATAAGCTTACATAACTATTTGAGGTTAATTTTTTAAAAATATCTTACATTTCCACAAATCGCCTTATTAATAACAAAAGCCGAAAAATGAGGTAACGCCATTGCTGCTACAACTATCCCAAAACTAGGTAATATTTCATACCACATCTTTTAAGGCAATATAAAGTCCCAATTAATAAACATAAAACACAAATACAGTAGTCTACGGAAAGACCATAGGGAATGACCATAGGGGAAAGACCGAGTTTAACTGTCAGATGGTATAATAATAACATGTAAGATCGTTATTTTAGCTACTAGTAGATTACAAACGTTTCAACTATAACACGTTATTTTTAAATCACGTAGCTGATTTCTACATTTCTAGAATACAAACTTTTTTCAAAACACATTACTTATACAAATAGTTTTCCTATTCGTAAAAAACTTAATTTTTTAACGTTTTGGCCGAATATGTATAACTTAGCAATGACGAAAATAACGTAACTTGCAATGTTTTAAAACGTTTACGTTATTTGTAGCACTACTTCCTATTCCTAAGCGCTGCAACCAATTATGCCGGTGCAGAGAAGAGAGACGTCTCTCTTCTCTGGCCGGTGGAAAAACAGTTGGAAAAACGCAATTGTTTTTTCATCAACTTCTGCAACCAACATTACAGTTACAAGTTTAGTAGATGTTTTCTTTCTATAGTACATGTTTAAAAGTTTTGTAGGTACTACATATTTTTTGTAAAAAAACGGTCATATTTTTATAAAATAATCCATAATAAGTAAGTCGTAATGCATCAAGACAAAATTAAAAATTAAATACCTATTNTTCTTTTTGAAAAATTTTCTATTTTTAAAAAACAATTATTCAAAATTTTCAATACTTAATTTGCAATGGATTTTTTGAAAACTTCTATATTCGCACACCCACATTAAACTTTAACTCAAGCTTTTAATCGTCACATTCTTACAATTTTCTACTTGTGAACATTCATGAGAACAGTGATGTTGTATTACGAAAAAGTTTTCCTTTCTGAAATCGACTTCGTTAACAAGATCAGATAACTTGAATGAATAGGTACGCAAGTTACGAAATAACGTTGTGCTGGGTAAAAAGCCAACAACTCACGGATATCTGCACATTATTAAGCCAAATGATTTTGCCAACGAAAATTTCAAACTTTCTCATCAATTTTCCGTTAATAAATTGTAATTGCTTTGAAAAAAATATATACGTTAGTATCATGACCTTTTGTACAGTAAAGGTGGTGCAGATTTATATGTACATGCATATTATACGTTTATAAGAATGGGAGTCGTCAACCTCTTTTGATGGTAACAAAGCAGTCTACGTCGACAGTTTAGTCTTTGAAACCTTTTTGCGAATGTCTTTACAAGCTCGTTCTAGCAAATGAAGTTTCTATTATTTAATATGCTTCGTAGATAAACCTGACGAGATGGCCTTGCATTCAAAGGTTCTGATGCTAATCGGTGAGCAGCAATATAGAAAAATTTTACCTGTTTAACGTACCGTCACAGTCAATAAAAGTGAGACATCTTTCAAATCTATAATTTCCTTTGGCTAACGGTAAATTTTTCGTTTTAAACTAGATTTCGTACAGTTAAAGGTAAATCTAATTTTGTCTACACCAAATAAAAATTATGAAAGAAACTTTGTTAGAAACAAAATAGCAAATTCTAACATTTCAGGAGTGCTTACAAACTAAAAAACCGTCGTAAAATTTCCAAAACGTAAAAGTAACGCTGTTATCCTCATGTGTTTTATAACTTTTTGTTTTATGACGCGGCGTGGAGGATGTTCACAGGATCGCTTCATTCCAAGCACACAGACTTCACCCTATGACGGTAGGTATAAAATTTCAGACCGAACTAAAACTGATTACTTAAAATTACTTGCTTCTTCACTTTTACAATATCGTAACTTCCACTTCCATCTAAGTACCTATTTTTTATTGTTTCGCAACTTAATTTTTGCATACAAAATGTTACGTTTTCACAAAAATTAAACTGCTATCCTAAAATAACTAGAAAACTATGACGGCAAGGGAAACACTAAATGGATTTGACTTTTACAGAGACTATAAAGTGCTTATGAACACTAAAAATAAATTTATAGGCTTCCGCGCGGCCTATGCAAAACCTCTCTCTGAATCTGAACTATCGAAAGGCCATAATGTAATTTTGTATTAACCTTACCTTAAGCGTGTTCTTTATGGATAGGAAACTTTTATTTATGATTTTTACTCTTCAATAGAGGCAAACCAACTGAAAATAAAATAAGCAAGAAACACCTTGATGTGCGTATTTTTTTTTTTTCGTGTATTACTAAATGTTTGAATCATACTGATGAGGTAACAAGGCAATCTACTGCTTACTTGTAATAATGCATATAATATAATACTTTCACTTAATGTGCTGAATGCGTTTTGTACACGTTTGTGTATAAAGGCATCGCAACAATCTTTTCTGTCGTATATAAAACGTCTTTTCGCCTTGCGTTTTACTATTGTGACCTTCTATTCATTACTTATTCCATAAGTGCATTCTTTCGTTATCGCAACCACTCGGAACGATTGGAAATGTAAAATTGACGATACATTTGAGAATCAAACTATTTCAGATAGTAGTTCCCAATTGGTACAAATACGAAAGGAAATATAAAGCTGCATACCTACTTATCTAAGAATATTTTCTCAATAATTCTAAATTAACTTTTTATGGTGAAAATTTCCATTTAAATCCACCCCCCGGGCAACCAGCTCCCCTCTCTAAAATACTTTTTTAGTGTTTTACAGTTCATTTGAAACCCCCAACTAGAAACACTTACATGGTGCTGTACAAGATCACCCCCTATCCATCCAAGCGTTCTTCCCCGTTTGAGTGACGGTCTATACATCCGGACAGCAATTTTTTTTTAATTTTATACGTAATCGAACCAAAAATATAAAAAAGCAATCAAAGCTTACGATCACGTGTAACGCGTTGTCGAGAATGTATTAAATTTCAGAAGCAAAGAATTGCAATTATTTTATTTATTGCCACTAAAACTCTTAATACCACAATAATATACCTACCTTAAAAGAGTATCGTCTTTTATCGCAATTAAATTTAAATCGGATATTAATTATATTCAAATGCGTCGCCAGCTAATGGGCCAGCGGTGATGAATATATTGAATATGAATCACAGGTGTAAAAGAAATACAACTATTTGCAAAATGTTTTAAAAAAGTTTACCAAAAGAAAAAAATATGTTAATCAATACGTTGAGGTTCTTTTGAATTTTTCGAAGAGGTACTTTATTATTATTAAACATTAACTTTTTCTAGGTTCTAAATGATAAATTTTTTCGATCTCTTCTAGGGTGTACCCACGCACATACACACATACAACTTTAACAGCGATAATATATATATATATATATGTATATAGGATCGTGTTCAGATCGAATCGCGCGGGAATTGTAAATCGGACAATAAATGAGTTGGCATTTGATTAAATTTATTCGAGTCTTTAAGGGGGGGGGGACGGAAGCAGTTGCACCTCCACCCCATTGACGACGCCCTTGATTACATTTGAATTGGATAAGTTGAAAACTATCAAATTCAATGAGTAAAAGCATGATAGATGTTTTTTTTAATAAAATTATAAACATGTACAAAAGTATCATAATTCATAGTCGCTATTAAAAAGTTGACTCTTTTTAATTATGCAAACTATAAATTTGTACCTATGTATATTTTCGACTCATTACATTCGGAGTGTTGGTTTCTTAGAATTTAATAACACTTAAAAAATGTTGTTACTTTAATTAGTTGGACAACAGCACTTTTAAAGCTTCCAACACAGCGGGGTTTATTGTACAAATGTATTTAATAAGAATACAATTACAGAACGTACCGAGGAGAAAAAAACCAGTACGGTGTGTGTATACGTATTTTTAACGAAAATAAAATTAATTAGCTACTTAATTCAACTGTTAATGAGAATGTATAATAAGAGCACTATAAACGAAACTAACTTCCGAATAGCTACCTACTCTCACAAAATTTACAGGCAGTTTATGTTACAAGTTGCTTGAGGATATTTAAAAGCAAACTTACGACCTTTTAAAACTTTTCTAATATTACCACGTAACAACTTATTCAATAATCCGGTAACAGTAGCACAATATTACAATTTTTTTCTAAAGTGACACATTTATTTCTACAAACATTATCAAGTGGTTTTCAACGTAAATAACAAACTTTATGAAGGTTTTTAGTAAATATTCAAAATTAAATGCAACGAATACATGAAAATTCGTCGTAAAAGATAACAGTTGCGATTGACATGCCTTAGCATTATCTGATTAGAAATTTTATATAAACAACACAATATTATGCATGAACAGTGCAAATTAACATGTACTTTTATACAAGTAAAAAGTTGTAAACGGGTGGGATTTAACTTTAAATAATGAGGGATGACATCAAACAAGCAACATTAAGTGGAAAACATCAAAGACAAGGACATCCAGTTAGTTACCTTTTTGAAAACGAAAGTACATCATCTGCTGCAACGGCAAAAATGTAGCAAATGAAGAACTGCTTTCAGATATATGCGATACGATTTGAAATGTGACCGTACGGTTGTTATTAATATTATTATGCGACGTACGAAGAAAAGAGCTGAAGAAGAGAAATGATGCTTTGTTTAACCGGCTCGATCGGCCGATACAACGGTCCAAGAAGAAGTAAAGCCGCGTTGGCCGCTAACCAAGAACAACTACAAACAACGCAGGTATAACTGATGACAAAGGTGCGCGAGGTCCAGGCCTGCGCAAAAACTTACGATAACGTACCAGCAATTTTACCTTTTTTTTTTTTCTTCTTCAGAATAGTAAATTGCAACGGTTTCTGTTGCTAAATTAAAATTTTTATTTAACTTTTGGATATTAATAACAGAACAGTTCCTTCCGATTCGCTAAACAAAATTCTCCACGATTCGCAATAAGTATTAATAAAGAAAACGAAATATGACTCACCTAGGGCCGATGATATTGGTTGTTTCTGGGTATTTACATTTAGTTTGCTGATATCTGCATCTGGAAACAATAGAAACAATATTAAACAACTAATGAAACCACTGTAATCGAAAACTTATTCGCTAAGAGATAAAATTAAATGCTAGAAGCAAAAACAAAAACTGATGCGAAAATGTTTGTTGTTATTTTTTGCAATTGTTGCACATTCAAAATAATTGCCAGTAAAGAATCCGCACAATCATTTTGGAAAATCGGTTCCGGTCAATTTGGGAGTGTATGTAGTAATTACTATTAATATTATAATAACGTGTAACGTATTTTAAGAACATCATAATAATAAAAACAATTAATTACTATTGTTGGAAAAAATAATAGAACAGGTTAATTCACAAATAACATTCCGTTTAATCCCTCTTTAATTGAACTCGACGTGAATCGTGAAACACCCTGTTTAGTCATTAGAATCAGTTTATTTCTATATCCCTGTTTCCCATCTAGTTTCCAGTTAGGTTCTGCTACATTTCAAGCTTATAAGCTTCAGAAGTTTATCATTACTAAACGAAATTGATTCAAAATTAAATCAGCAACGTCACACATCGATTTTTCTGATCTAATTATCTACCAGTTCTCTTCATTTGCGATAACGAGGAAACAGCTGGGCCCTTAGCAAAATAACTTTCTAAATGCCGACGTTTTACTTAAGCAAACGCCAATAAGAATAATTCCATTGTATCCATTAAATAGCATTAACATACAAGAAAAGAAATAATCATCAATAGAGAAAAGAATCTACTCTTACAGAAGTTTTTCTCGAGGAAAATTTGTTGAAATATCTCTAGTACAAAATACTCTGCATTTCTGTTTGTCGTTGAAAAAGGCTGAAATTCTCCGTTAAAGCAATGATACAGAAGGCGTACAATAAAAAAAAAAAAGACGAAGGCAAGGATAGACGAATGCATTTTGCTGCCACTTTGCTCTTTATGATACGCAGTGACTTACACAATAACCAAGCCAGTTGAACTGCTTTCTCTATTTTTATTCTCTTTAAAGACGACGACTAAAATATTTCGACTGTTGCTAGTTTACATAAAATCCTGAAATACTCTGCTTTCTACGTAATACTCTGGAGTGCATGGCTTATGTTCATTTATCGTTTAATATCATTAAAAAGGGATTCAAAACCATCTTAATAGTTAAAGAATTGAATATTTCATATGTATACTTTTTCTAGTGCATATACTTACAGAAAGGATATTTGGATTCAACGTGCACTATCTATGAATTCATACATAATATTCAGTCAAAGTAAAATGAAGTTGTAGGTAAAAATCCCTGAAGGGAATTCCCAGTTTCGAATTTGTAACTCACTTCTTGCACCGGTAGATTTTTGCGAATTTTCTGAAACACGAGATCCGTGGGAATTCGCGCTGCTGTCAAAAAGAAATAAAATATTTTTCTATTCTTACGCTTGGAAAAAGGCTTTACTTTTATTTTCAGTTACCAATTTATGGATCAGCTGCATACATATATACATACCTACATAAAGCATCCACAAGGGGATTATGACTAGGTACAAGGGTAGTGAACAACTACTACAGTGGAAAATTTAAAATGTAGGTAGAAACTTTTGACAATGTAAAATACTAAACTTATGTTTCAGCTTTTACAGTATGCAAATTTCCTTTTTTACGTTCCTTTCATCTTCGAAATTTGTTGATCACATACGAGCATTGTAACAGCGAAATAAATCATCAGAATTACAGTCACACGAAACTATTACAAAGGAAACCATCGCCGCCGTACCAAGAAGTCTTCGCAATTTCGTTTAAATGAAACATTTTATGGTTTATTTTACAACTACCTGCAATACCGATGTAATTTGGAAAAAGAAAAATCAAACTTCGCTCAGTGACAGTGTAAGTTCGGTCCTTGCCGAGTGAAATTAACAGGTTAAACCACCTGTACAACATATTGAAACTCGAACATAAAAACCGCATTTCCGAAACGGAACACAATAAACAAAAATAAACTTAATAATGTAAAATGAGACAAGAGAATAATATGGAAAATGCAACGAATGACAGAACAATTTTATGTTTTCTTGAACATTGCAATTTGTGACACTAATTACGCAATACATACTTAAATGATTTATTCCAAGAATTTAATAACAACCTAAGCCAGCCATGAAGAACTCCTTTTCACTTGTCAACAGACACAATGAAAATTATCTTACTAAATCCTAGAAAATAAGTAGAAAAATAGCTAAAATATGCGTATACAGGGTCAATTCACATGGGATACCCACTTTTTAAGAGGCAGTAGATAATCTTTCTAATAATTCGAGAAGGTTGTTGTAGATTTGTTAAAGGTTGTTTTAACATACGACCATTCAATTTTTTTACAGTGTCGCTTAGCATGTCTCAAGTTTATTTTGTGTCTGGCGCATGTACTACAATAGCTTCCTGTTCTGTTCTTTGCCTCTTGATTATTACGATTTTCATGACAAGCTGGCATTAACCCAAAAATAGGCGCTGTGCTCGACATTTTGGCATCGATTCTAAGCAAAATTTACTACGACATAGTCCACTTTTAGTACCTCTACGGCAAATTACTGTTGTAATGCAGAATACATAAATCGATATATCAAAAGAAAAAAAACTGAACAGAATGAAATGTAAAAATATAAAAACAGATGACACTTCTTATTTTGAAGACGGAAGCATTTTCAAAATGGAGCAAGCATTATTTTCGTTATCTGTTTGATTTCATACAGAACCCACCTCAAAGACAAAGTGACTTAGAGGGACTGATCCTTTAGATGGGAACCTACTAGTGTAAAAATGGGAATCGAAGAAGCTTATAAGTCTGCTGGATAACTCGATTTAATGATTCTTTCTCGAAGATCACAGATCATTAAGTCGTATAAATATGCTCATAATTTGACATTAGGGTGATTGTTATTGTTTATTCGTTAATCTTGAAACAAAATGGTCGGTCACTAGCGGACATTCAACTTTCGTTTGAGACGGTTGGTTACTGGGATTATTCAGACCTGCTTGCCGCCAACCTTACACATAAGTATACGACACGCTCTTGCCGCTTTTGGAGCTTTGCAAGCTGTTAAAACTTGCAAAGCCACCTTGAGAAGAACAGAATACATACCTACCTACTACTCTCTGACTCGCCGAGGTCGAATAGACCAATTGAAAAAAATTTGACCTACTAATAACTTCCCACTATTTCATTTTTCTTCAACAAATACGTGTTGATTGAGAATGGACAAAAATCAAAAACTGATTAAAATATGAGATCATCTTAACAAGTTATACGCGCAATCGTAAATCTTATCTGGTATATCACAGCAAAGTCAAAGAAATTATTACAATCGATTATTTACTTTTACTTATTAGCATAAACAACGATAAATTAATATTATTGTTTTTGCCAAGTTTTATAACCGCTACGAATTATGAATTATTTTTCAATGTATCAGCTAAGCTTCACAATATCTGAAAAAGGCAATGTTCTCGATAGCCATTGTTAAACTCCAGTTCTTAGGAAAAAATACCTGACTACCTTATAGCTTTTAATATCTTCTAGATTAATTTCGGTAGGTAATACACTATTAACAGCATTAGAAAGGTTTTTTTTTGGAAGAAGTGCGCATCATGGTCACGAAGTAGATTCGGTTTTTGAACACGGTTTATTTTCTTTCATAGGTATCAACTTAACACGAAGAAGTTGCTATAACGGCACGACATGGTGAGTCATGTCTATTGAATATTTCTTACAAATAGGTACATAAGTATCCACGCACTCAAAAATTTTCAATAACTATGATGTATTAATAAAAAACGGTTTAATATAAACATTTGAAACTTCCTTGACCATGTACACCTAATTAAACTACTTATTAGCTTTTTATGGCATTTCCTTCCACAAATATAAATTTTTTTTAAAAGAACACAACACGCCGAATAGAATAAAATCTTGATACAAATATATGCTAATTTCGCGTGTGGTACAACCAATATGCTTTCAAATCAAACATTTCACACTGACGGACGGTTCGTACGCAATTCCCTTCTGATAGCATTTTTTATTTTTTATTTGGTACTTTACATAACTCAGACTATAACATAATCTAAGTCATTTAAAGTGGCGATTCAGGCAATAAAACTGCCAACAAGTGGCTTAGGTGGGTTTATATTATTATTTGCCAACAACTGTACCTACAGTCCAAATTTGAAAGAGTCCAATTAGTAATAAAATAATGAACAAAACATTTAAAACATCCTTCATAGGGACGTTATGATATTGGAAGCAGGAATAGGCATTCAACCCATACTTTTTGCCTTTATGTATTTTTTAAAAATTAACATTCAGAAATGTGCCTGCAGTATATATGTAGGTAGATAGCTACATCTAGTCCTAGCAAATACCTACTTATACCGAATTGCTTTTATAAAGAATAAGTTATTAAATAGGTACCTGTACGAATATATAAATATAAAAACATAGAAGTAAATAACCAATTAAAATTTGCAATCAAAACCTTATGTAGGTATTCTTTTGTTTTTTCCAACCATAAGTGTATAATAAAATGCAAAATTTAATAAAGCGATTGCAAAAAGTACTAATTAGTAATGTATATGTATATACATATATTATATGGAATGTTATAATTAAAAATTAGGCATTACAAGAATAAAAAACAATAAGCAATGTAGAAAAAAAGGTTAAAATTAGTTTTTTAAAAGCATGCAGTTACTTTCAAAGTACGGCTAAATTAACAATTGTGCTTAATTATATATTAATAAAATTTGTATGCAGTTTGTATTTACATTGTACTATATATTAATTTTACAATGTACAATCGACCTATGTTGATACCAGTAAGGGTTCCCTCATGTCCATTGCAAAATTTCAGGAAGAAACCAATGTTGAAAATTAATTAAGGATCAAAATTTTTGCAGGTCTCCAAACAATTAACTAAAGCAATGATAAATTAAAAAATTAAATTAAAATATAACGTTATTTTAATGCAAAACTAAAACACGTTAAATAAGACAGGCATTTAGTGTAAAACCTAAAGTAACGGGTCAAACTAAACGGT
>NW_020438865.1:293568-321160 GCF_000699045.2 Agrilus planipennis | reverse complement strand
ATAAAAAGTGCTGAAAGAGGAATCTTTAAAACGCTAGGATATAAGCTTCCCAAGAATACAATGTCAAATGACTTAAACATATTGTACATGTACTTTGCATATCCATTAAAATTAAAAACTAGAGTCATGGAACTCTGTACTGAGCTTTTGAACTTACTTATTCTTTTTTGGCCTACAATACATCGTAAACTGCACTCTATTTATTCAGGAACAGGATTAAAAGAAGCTGTATTTAAATGTTTATTGGCTCACCGATGTTATATTCCTTCAGGGATTATTCTAACAGGAATGCAGTTGGTTGAGGCATTTAAAGTTCTTGATAAGGATAGAATTGGGATGGAGCTTCAAGGAATAACCGGGATTCACTTCGACCATCTGCAGTCCTTAAGTGATATTCTTTACAGAATTGCTAATAAGAAAAAAAACAAACCTTTATTCTTGCCAAATTAAAGCTAGCTGTGTTTCATAAACTATGACCAAGGTTTTGTGTACTTTAATAAATCTTTTAATTTGAATAAAAGTTAATAATGGTTTTCTAGTACTTTATTTACAGTTTTTAAAAGTGAATAATTGTAATATTAATAATGTTAATTTTAACTTACTAACATGCAGCATATTTAATTATCCTCATCAGGAATTGCGTCTAAACCCTAAAAACACGACACATTTGATTTTCCAAAACTAAACATTAAATATAAAATAAACAATTGAATTATTAGTGTAATTAAATAACATAAATGGAATCGTGAAACCAAACTCACATTTATTTTATAAGGATTGCCAGTTAAAGTCCAATCCCTTAAATACTGCAGCATGTCTTCCGTTTCTAATAGTCTACGTCTGTAGCTCTAAAAAACGTTTAAAATAAGCTTACATAACTATTTGAGGTTAATTTTTTAAAAATATCTTACATTTCCACAAATCGCCTTATTAATAACAAAAGCCGAAAAATGAGGTAACGCCATTGCTGCTACAACTATCCCAAAACTAGGTAATATTTCATACCACATCTTTTAAGGCAATATAAAGTCCCAATTAATAAACATAAAACACAAATACAGTAGTCTACGGAAAGACCATAGGGAATGACCATAGGGGAAAGACCGAGTTTAACTGTCAGATGGTATAATAATAACATGTAAGATCGTTATTTTAGCTACTAGTAGATTACAAACGTTTCAACTATAACACGTTATTTTTAAATCACGTAGCTGATTTCTACATTTCTAGAATACAAACTTTTTTCAAAACACATTACTTATACAAATAGTTTTCCTATTCGTAAAAAACTTAATTTTTTAACGTTTTGGCCGAATATGTATAACTTAGCAATGACGAAAATAACGTAACTTGCAATGTTTTAAAACGTTTACGTTATTTGTAGCACTACTTCCTATTCCTAAGCGCTGCAACCAATTATGCCGGTGCAGAGAAGAGAGACGTCTCTCTTCTCTGGCCGGTGGAAAAACAGTTGGAAAAACGCAATTGTTTTTTCATCAACTTCTGCAACCAACATTACAGTTACAAGTTTAGTAGATGTTTTCTTTCTATAGTACATGTTTAAAAGTTTTGTAGGTACTACATATTTTTTGTAAAAAAACGGTCATATTTTTATAAAATAATCCATAATAAGTAAGTCGTAATGCATCAAGACAAAATTAAAAATTAAATACCTATTTAAAGCTATTTAATACTTTTGGAATATCGATTGTAATTTTCTATGAGAACAGAATCTTCTACTTAAACAACGCCGGAATGATTGATAACATTCAAATAGTAGGTTTAAATGATATTTTTATTTATGTTTGTTATACCGATTGACAATTTCAACATAAATACTTGTAAAACTATATCTATTACATACCACCAACGCTTCGGCAACTCGANTATATTTAATTTAAATTTTAAATAATTCTAAATGTTGCAATAGATTCAACAGTAAACATTTCCTGCCCCTTTTATATCTACCTACATCAATAACGAATGACGACAAATGGAATAATTGAAAACAATAATCGTTTACAGAAGCAAAGAACCTACTTTTTTGTTTTAGGCAGAATAATTATTTACCAAAAGCGTTCTTTTTCAATGTACATGCGTATTCAAACGATTACAAGCGAAATGAAATCAAAAGTGACGGCACTAAAAACAGAGGTTATATATAACTGTGTTGTTATTGAATGTACTTTATAAAGGTTTCGGACGGAAAAGCCGGTTGCCAGTATGATATTTATTTGTAATCGATCCTTCCTAAAACTTGTTCATGTACCTAACTATGGTATGGCAAGTTTCCCGTATAGGTATCGTAATAAAAAGAATGGTTTTTATGAACAGTGACGACAGACGTAGTGCAATTATAGAATCGAATGCTCTTAGCACCGAGGCTTTGAGCAACCTAGAAGCCGGTTTTCATTTCCTTTTCTATAAGATTTTCGATTTGGCATTTTTATTTAATTTCCTCAAGCACTGTAATGCTTAGATACTGTGATGTGATCTGTGATTGCCGCGATTTTTAGTGCAGACAATTTTTAATTGCAATCGAATACAACAGGGTGTACAGTTGAAAAAGACGCTATTTCTTCAATGTCATACACAGTTGGTATCGTTGTTATTATTATTGATGTATATTGGTTGGTTTATTAACATTTACGAGAACTTGCACCTATGTATATTAAATAATTGTCTTATATAACGTCAACCAATCAAATCACAGAACTTGAACAAAGTATATAACGCATCATTACCTTTTTTCTTATTGGCGGATTGTCAGGCATACAAAAATATTATTTACCTGTTATACAATGCATGTATAAAGGAACATTTCCGTTGCAGATTAATATAAATTTTTAGTTTACGATGTACCTGTAAGCTAAATTCGTGAAAATCACGAAACAAATAAATAAATTCGAAGATGTACCTATACTTTTAGGCATACAATTCATGCGCACATACAGTTTGTCACAAACGAGTGATTTTATTTTTCGTGCAATTACTACCATGTTTCCAAACAGTTCATAAATATCTTAGCAGCATACATTCGTAGGTATAACAATTCTTTGCCTACTTTGGTAGAAGCAGCGAATCTATTAATATTCTAATCTGGTCGTTTATTTAGAATTGTAAAAAATAGGTACTATACATAACTAATCCTGATAAATTTTAAAGTTAAAGAGTTAATGTGATGTTTCTATTTCGAAAAAATCGAATTAAATACAGTCCGAATACTGTACACATACACGTGTGTTGTTCACATTTAAAAGCAAACCCATGCAAAAATATACAAGACAAAGTTGTCATTTAAAATGGGTAAAATTTAAATTCGAAAAACTGTTTGTTAAGCTTTTTATTAGTACTTACCCGTTTTTAGATTGTACCAGGCTGCTTTATTGTATAATAAAAGAAAAACTTTAATGGCATGCGATTTTTCCCGTTAATAAATTCGAAGACAAAAAAGTTATTAATACCTACCTAATTCCATTTTGAGAGCTTAATATATTTTATTAATTAATTTTTTCTATAATAATTTTGGTAGTGTATATAGAGCACAGTCTGAAAGTGAGAATGTTTTCGTAATCTGTTAGATTAAGGACCAATTTATTTGATCTAACAATTCATATTTGACCTTCATATACATTATTTGTATTCATTTTGTGTATGTATACATATATATCCTAAAGAAATACTTACTGGTCAGGGTTATGGAATTTAACCTTGGAAATTATTTTTAAAATATTGCTTAATTTTGACTGCTTTTACGGTAAAGGAACCAAAAAACAATAAAGCTAGAAATTAAACACTAAAACTGCATATTCATACGTTTTGCTTTCGTTTAATCTGACAGGAAGGCTGTAGGGGAATAAGCACGGGTTTAGTAGGATGCCACCCTCACATGGGAGTGAGAAATAGAAAATTAAAATAATTTCGCTAATATTCATTATAGTGCATTTGAGAAAAAATTACAACCTGACAAAACAAGATGATTTTACTTTTAAAACTTTTTTCAATTTGCTATTTCAATGTTTCGATATTACCAAAATAAACATCCAAATTTACTATAATATTAGTACAGAACCAGTAAAATATTTTATCTGTTTGTTATTCATTTTTTCAATATGATAGCACATACCTAATAAGAATATAATTTTTACTGTATTTGTTGGTTATACAATCTTTTTAATTATTATTACACAGATACGAAAAATTAGAATCTAACTTTGAAAATCAATGTTGCTATGTTTAAAGTATTATTGTAATCACAGCATCGGCTGTTCTGTTTTTTTTTATAATTTTTGTAAATGTCTTTTTTACCTCTAAATGATTATATTATCTGATGTATGTTTAAGTGATATGGCAAGTTGTGCATGTCTATGGGTGTCTACACTCTACAAGAAAGCAGATCACATACCCACTGTTGTCATAAGATAAAAATTTATCAGTTAAACAAATACCGCATCTTATAATTTTTAATAATCATATAGATATACCTATAAATGCTTATATACGTATACAAGGGCGTCATGTTTTTTCTTGCTCTGATCAGATTAACTATATCAGAACGGGGTTGTCTCCTTCTTTTTCAAAAAAACACTGCAGTCTAATTGTTTAAATTATTTTTTTTACAAGACCATAAGTTTGCGTTCTTATACTGTGTCTTTCAATAAAATTATTCTTTAATTACACTGTTGAGTATTTTCTCGTTTGATTAATGATGTACGTATTTAGTTTTAACTAACGACTAAGGATTGAATTAATTTCACTTGAAACTTTTTAATAATCTGTACATCGAAGACGCGATCAACATCATTAAAGACAGATATAGAAGGGGCAACAGATTAGTATGTTTAGATTTGCAGATGACATTGCAGTATTAGCATTTAGGAAGCAGTTAAAGATGGCCTTAAATAATACAGAAGCGGTATTGACAAAACAGTATTGTATGAAAATAAATAAAAGTAATACAAAAATACTGGTATGCAAGAGAAGAAAATGTAGGGAAAAAGCGAATATAAAGATAGGAGACGAAAAATTAAAACAAGTGGCTGATTTTCGATATCTATAGGAAGTCAGATAAGTCAGGATGGAAGGAATAATACTGATATAAACCAGAGGATAGCGAGTCGCTTTTAATAAAAAACAAGAAAAAAATTGTGAATGGTGTATGTCTGGAGCGCGGCGCTGTACGGGTGAGAAACATGGACGGTGGGCGCGGCGGAAAAGAAAAGGTTAGAAGTGTTCGAAATGTGGTGTTAGAGGCGAACGAAGATGATATCGTGGATAGAATAGGTTAGAAATGAAGAGGTATTAGAAAGAATAGGAGAACAAAGGATTCTAGGGAAGTCAATAAGGAATAGGCGAGATAAGTTGGTAGGACGCCTTCTCAGGCATGAAGGGCTAACCAGAGACGTATTAGAAGCAGAAACAGGAGTTAAGAGGAGTAGAAGTAGACCTAGATTAGATTACTGTTCACAAATAGTTAATATCATTCTTCTATTTCTGAATTTTATCCCTGCATTTTTAAGTATATTTAATATTTTTCCCTATTAAACCTCTCAAACGCTTTTTCTACATCTACGAATCCTGTGTGTACGTTTATAGTCCTCCGGGACTTCCCCGTCTCGTATGTGTACCTAACTATTAAATTATTAAATTAGTAGAAATAGATATTTTTGAATTAGCGATTTGTAAAGACAATTTTGAGTTTACTAAATACTGCAGCAGAAAATTTGATTAAAGAATGAAAAATAATTTGATTATAAAAGCTTTTATAATTAGACATATATACATTACAAAAGCATTTTTTTAATGAAATCTAAAAGTAAATATTTTAGTCAAACTTTCAATCGAAGCTAAAACGATAATGATTACTGAACATTAACCGCGATCAAATGTAAGTAAAACTAAATTGTGAAATCATGGCATGACTAAAATAATCACTAAATTTTCTTAACCCTCAACACAGATCCTTCCTTCAATCGTGTCATCCTTTTTATTAAATTATAGTTGCTTTTTTCTACCTCTAATGTTATCGAGTTTTTGTTTTTAATGGCCTCAGAAGTAAAGCCCATTTTTATATTATAGGTCAAATTACGGTCTGGTCACAGTCAAGTAAAATATCAATTCATACTATAAGGAACGGTCAAATCACGGTCCTGTCGATCAACCGTGACTCAACCTTGACTTGACTGATAGCATGAATTGAGCTTAATAAGTTTCGCTAATTTTTTAATGTTAGTTCAATATCATGGCCATCCCCATTATTAAGTTCAATTCTAGAATTTTGGGTTATCGGGTGTTTGAGGATTGAGTGCTTGGGCTTATGAGATTGTTTCCAGGGGCGTCTTTTGTCAGATTATATCCAAGAGTAACAATGAACAAAGGAGAGTACAAGCCTTTGAGTATATTGTTTATTATTATTTTTTAAAATAAATTTTAAGGATTAGGATTATATATCGAGTGATCGANTATTCTATAAAATATGTTTATACCGTGGATCGTAGATTATGCCATGTCTATGTTACAGATAAATGACATTTGTATAGGTACATCCAGGTAAAAAAGTAGGTAAAATAATTTTCTCGAATCTAGATGTATGCCTTCAATCCTTCATCATTTTGTACAAAATGACGATAGTGGGTCAAAATATAAATTTAATACCCAATCAGTCTAGTGAAGAAAAAGTTATTTAATTTAGATATTATGCAGAATAAGATAATTTTTAATTCATTTCGTCAACACATTTTGGTTTATTTTCTCCCTTTGAATTTAATGAGCAACTTTTTGGATTATGTAAATTATTTATGACCTTGGTTATTAAGTTATATAAAATAGACACATATACGAATAAAATTCACAGAATTTGTAAAAAATCGTACTACTGTAATAAATCAGGTTGACCTTCTACCATAAAATGTATAATAATCCATAAATGTAGATATAAAGCTTGCGAGTAATATTTTCTGAAAACAATCAACAAAATTTCATGTTAATCTGTAGTAAATGAAGTTCTTTTTTGATTGTGGTCTGAAGAAAATGTGAATTTATTTAATAAAGCGAACAAAACTTTTATTTGGTCGTCCTTGCAAAGCGAAACGGTTTTATTCTGGTCAATTACTTTGAATTGAGTTTAATTAAATTGTCCAAAAGTTTGAAGGTGGTTAATGCTACTAATCTCGTTACAGTAATAATTTTCTGAATTAACCTTCAGCTTGTTTTCGAAATGTGTCAATTGCGAACGTCCAAAATTGATTGGTTTTCGAAGGGGTTTACCGCGAAAAATCTAATAGGATTGTGTACCCTTGATTAATAAATAAAGGCCGATTCACGGTCAAGGCCACACATAGACCGCTTCTCAAGGACGATATGTGAATAGGTTAAATTCATGTTAAGCTCTATTAACCTTTGTTACCACCAACAATATGCTAAGTGATATTGATATGTAAAATTACAAAGAAAACAAACTTTATACATATACAATATCATGTGAAGGTATTATAACTAGTGTAAGCCCTAAAGAACTTTCACATTTCTTGTTTGTTAGTAATTTGATACAATTAAAAGTAACAGTTCTAACTACAGTTTTTCATTGTTTTATAAATTTTTCACGCAAATAAATTAAATTGAAAAATAATAAGCTTTTTTAAAAAAAATTGGAAGGAATAATAAATTAGTGTTTTGGTTTTTATTTGGACTTGGTGAACATACGTAGATAGTAGTATATCGTGGATATTTGATGTTAGTAAAATGTAATTCTCTGTAGAGCAATTTGGTAGATGGCTCAAAATGATAGTTTAATTCGCATAATAGTGAAAAGGCAATTTTAGTTTTAGTTTTGCATATATGTGGGACGAGAACAACGGTTGTAGGCGTTCATTTTCCAACGATTCGGGGAACTACAGATGTAACTGACTTCATCATAAAAAGACTACCTATATTCTGTTTTTTAAAGCGATCAAATAGTAGATACTAATACTTATACATATACATAATCGACTTTCGGTACGTATTTAGTTTTAACTAACGACTAAGGATTGAATTAATTTCACTTGAAACTTTTTAATAATCTGTACATCGAAGACGCGATCAACATCATTAAAGACAGATATAGAAGGGGCAACAGATTAGTATGTTTAGATTTGCAGATGACATTGCAGTATTAGCATTTAGGAAGCAGTTAAAGATGGCCTTAAATAATACAGAAGCGGTATTGACAAAACAGTATTGTATGAAAATAAATAAAAGTAATACAAAAATACTGGTATGCAAGAGAAGAAAATGTAGGGAAAAAGCGAATATAAAGATAGGAGACGAAAAATTAAAACAAGTGGCTGATTTTCGATATCTATAGGAAGTCAGATAAGTCAGGATGGAAGGAATAATACTGATATAAACCAGAGGATAGCGAGTCGCTTTTAATAAAAAACAAGAAAAAAATTGTGAATGGTGTATGTCTGGAGCGCGGCGCTGTACGGGTGAGAAACATGGACGGTGGGCGCGGCGGAAAAGAAAAGGTTAGAAGTGTTCGAAATGTGGTGTTAGAGGCGAACGAAGATGATATCGTGGATAGAATAGGTTAGAAATGAAGAGGTATTAGAAAGAATAGGAGAACAAAGGATTCTAGGGAAGTCAATAAGGAATAGGCGAGATAAGTTGGTAGGACGCCTTCTCAGGCATGAAGGGCTAACCAGAGACGTATTAGAAGCAGAAACAGGAGTTAAGAGGAGTAGAAGTAGACCTAGATTAGATTACTGTTCACAAATAGTTAATATCATTCTTCTATTTCTGAATTTTATCCCTGCATTTTTAAGTATATTTAATATTTTTCCCTATTAAACCTCTCAAACGCTTTTTCAACATCTACGAATCCTGTGTGTACGTTTATAGTCCTCCGGGACTTCCCCGTCTCGTATGTGTACCTAACTATTAAATTATTAAATTAGTAGAAATAGATATTTNTTATTATTTTTTAAAATAAATTTTAAGGATTAGGATTATATATCGAGTGATCGAAAACTTGGTCTTATGGGATTGTATTTTTGTCTGCTTGTCGATATACCTCTACGTGTAAAAAAAATAGTACGAGATAGTTAAATCCAAAGTCAGATTGATAAAAATAAATTTAAAAAATATTCTAATATTCTATAAAATATGTTTATACCGTGGATCGTAGATTATGCCATGTCTATGTTACAGATAAATGACATTTGTATAGGTACATCCAGGTAAAAAAGTAGGTAAAATAATTTTCTCGAATCTAGATGTATGCCTTCAATCCTTCATCATTTTGTACAAAATGACGATAGTGGGTCAAAATATAAATTTAATACCCAATCAGTCTAGTGAAGAAAAAGTTATTTAATTTAGATATTATGCAGAATAAGATAATTTTTAATTCATTTCGTCAACACATTTTGGTTTATTTTCTCCCTTTGAATTTAATGAGCAACTTTTTGGATTATGTAAATTATTTATGACCTTGGTTATTAAGTTATATAAAATAGACACATATACGAATAAAATTCACAGAATTTGTAAAAAATCGTACTACTGTAATAAATCAGGTTGACCTTCTACCATAAAATGTATAATAATCCATAAATGTAGATATAAAGCTTGCGAGTAATATTTTCTGAAAACAATCAACAAAATTTCATGTTAATCTGTAGTAAATGAAGTTCTTTTTTGATTGTGGTCTGAAGAAAATGTGAATTTATTTAATAAAGCGAACAAAACTTTTATTTGGTCGTCCTTGCAAAGCGAAACGGTTTTATTCTGGTCAATTACTTTGAATTGAGTTTAATTAAATTGTCCAAAAGTTTGAAGGTGGTTAATGCTACTAATCTCGTTACAGTAATAATTTTCTGAATTAACCTTCAGCTTGTTTTCGAAATGTGTCAATTGCGAACGTCCAAAATTGATTGGTTTTCGAAGGGGTTTACCGCGAAAAATCTAATAGGATTGTGTACCCTTGATTAATAAATAAAGGCCGATTCACGGTCAAGGCCACACATAGACCGCTTCTCAAGGACGATATGTGAATAGGTTAAATTCATGTTAAGCTCTATTAACCTTTGTTACCACCAACAATATGCTAAGTGATATTGATATGTAAAATTACAAAGAAAACAAACTTTATACATATACAATATCATGTGAAGGTATTATAACTAGTGTAAGCCCTAAAGAACTTTCACATTTCTTGTTTGTTAGTAATTTGATACAATTAAAAGTAACAGTTCTAACTACAGTTTTTCATTGTTTTATAAATTTTTCACGCAAATAAATTAAATTGAAAAATAATAAGCTTTTTTAAAAAAAATTGGAAGGAATAATAAATTAGTGTTTTGGTTTTTATTTGGACTTGGTGAACATACGTAGATAGTAGTATATCGTGGATATTTGATGTTAGTAAAATGTAATTCTCTGTAGAGCAATTTGGTAGATGGCTCAAAATGATAGTTTAATTCGCATAATAGTGAAAAGGCAATTTTAGTTTTAGTTTTGCATATATGTGGGACGAGAACAACGGTTGTAGGCGTTCATTTTCCAACGATTCGGGGAACTACAGATGTAACTGACTTCATCATAAAAAGACTACCTATATTCTGTTTTTTAAAGCGATCAAATAGTAGATACTAATACTTATACATATACATAATCGACTTTCGTTTCTACTTTTTCTATTTAATACTCTAAACAATCAACTCTCGTTTTTCAACCTACAAATAGTTAACGTACAATTTAAACCAGTCGCGCTGGAATTTAAAAAGAATACATTTTAAATCCACGTGTCTGCTTTATTAAAGGAGTAAATATATACATATATAATTTTTAATTGACAAATAACTTTCATTAACACGTGTTTTGTTAATAAATTATTACATTAGTTATTTAATAATAAATGTAATTAAAATTCCAATTAAGGTGCTTACAGTGTACGGTTTACTAATTGTAAGATAATTCACCGGAGGAATCGTTCTTACGAAGGTAGACTTAAAAAAATAATTTCTACTTTCTAAAATAGATTTTAACGTTCTGTTAACCTCTTTGAAGTCGTTCACCAGACTAAAAACATGATCTCTAATTTAGGAAATTCCAAAACATCATGGCTAAGGAAAGGTAGAAACTTATATGCATATTATGTAAGTCATGTTACCTTTGACGTCGGTTGATGGAATAAAAACATACAAAAAATTCGTGACAACGCGTTTTACCAATTATTTTCAAGTAGACAAATAAAACTGAAAATTCATTTTGAAAATGTCGCAAAATAAAGTGTACATTAAGTACAATATCTATTATTTCTCACTATTTATATTTATAGTACCTACATATTTGTACATGCACTGTTTGCAAAAAAGTATTTTTTTCTAAACAATTAAAATTGTATTTAAATACGAGACTGGTTTAGAACTATTTAACTATTTAACAATAAGTTAAAGAAGTCGAATTATGATTCATTTTTAGATTCGTCAGAAATAGCTTTAGTTGCACAACTGTCTGGCCCAATCATTAAACTGCCTAAAACTCTGGGTCATCATGATCACTGATCGTGAGCCTTCACGAAAGTGATTCTATTAAAAAATTTAAACCTGTTTAACATTTGTGAATAGCGACGTACGAACAGACAACGACCGTCTGGAATAAATCTGTATTTGCACAGTTCCTGTTAATGTATCTAATTAGATAAAAATTATTTTTTGTCGTATAAAAGTAAATAAAAATCTTCAATAAAAGTCGCTTTGTAGGGTAAGCGTGACAACTTGTTATCTTTCACTTTTACACATATCATAAATTTTCATCTTTTTTGACAGTTTTTAAAAAGCTGAAAGCAAAGTACGAATGAAATTTAATTTAATAAAATTACTTATATTAAACAATGTACGAAGTCTTTTGGGCGTAGCGTGTTATTAGATTATTACTAACTTAACAATTTCGTTGAAAGTGAAAAGGTCGTTATTTTGTCTTCCTAATTCGAAAATTTTTATACAGTAGGTTCCCTAACTGGAATTTCTAAATGGAGTTGCAGAAGGTTGATTCATGGGGGTAATTTTAAACAAGGGGTGCCGGAGCTCTGGAGATTATGGAGAGTTTCACGTGTAAGGGAGGGGGGTTAATTATTTTAATTAATAGCCAGTCCATTTGTAGATAGGTATATTATTTACATACAACTCAAAAGAGTGCCCATTTGTAATCTGCCTGATCGTGTATCATATAAGTAAACATGAAGCAAAAGTATACAACAAAATAATGCCCTTTGCCATCCCAAATACGCCACTGATGGTTCGACTGTATATTAGATTTTGGCAAGTTAAAAAATATTGAAAAGTATAATGATGTTGCAAAAAAAAATTGGGGGACGAGGGACGACGGTGTTGTTGCCTTGTCGTGAAGGTGGTAGTGAATTGGACTAACATGATGAGACTTGGTGGAATGAAGAACAAAGGCGAAAGATAACCTACATCCTTTCGTACCAGGTCAAATCGGAGTCGTAGCATTCGGTTATGCTAATCGGGCTGCGAAGCAATCTCGCTGGCTTGGCTGCTTGTTCGTTTACCTCACTTGCTCGTACATGGTTGGTTCGTAGTCGGGTCGGACTTGCACTACTTCGCTAACTTTAGCCTTTCGTTCAACTAAACTCTTGGCTATAACAGTTGGACGGAGAAAGCGTTCGATCGTAGAGCAGTCTCCGTCTGCCCATTTTTCTGTTTCGTTTCTTCATTCTCGTCACACTCTTTACGTATAGTACACCAACACAGACATATATATATATGTATGTATGCATATTAAAAAAAAAAAAAAAAAAACAAGTATTCCTTCGTTGTGTTTTGCTCCATTCTTCTGTTTGTTGCCTAGGCTGTGTTGCATTTTCTAGTGAATAGTGGTGACCGATGATGATTTTTATACGTGACTAATG
Source organism: Agrilus planipennis (assembly GCF_000699045.2). Taxonomy (NCBI): domain Eukaryota; kingdom Metazoa; phylum Arthropoda; class Insecta; order Coleoptera; family Buprestidae; genus Agrilus; species Agrilus planipennis. The sequence goes on along the minus strand of NW_020438865.1, from coordinate 308,247 downwards.
TTTAATGTGTGAAAAGAACTTTGCGCTGCTGTTAAAGCTGTCTGTTAGTTCAGGTGAGATAACTTCTATTTCGCTTTCCACCTGTGAAAACGAACAATGCGTTTTTCACTTTCTCTGACTAACGATACGGTAGATTTGTCTAATACTTTCACGGTCAGCCGGCTTCACTAGTACTTTCGCTCTACATGACATCGCACACGCTCCTGTTATCCTTCTGATGCAAGAGCATCAGAATAGGAATTTGTTTAAAACATCCCTTAATACCTGCCACCACTTTAATAGACTTTATTTAAGTTTTGTAAGTTCCAGAAGAAAATTTGAAGCAATTCGAACATTTTTAAAATGTCATGTGGGTATGCCGCAAAATATAATATAAAAGTATAAATAGTTAATTATTAAAATAGAGCTAATAAACGTAACTTGTCATTTATTTGTTCATAGTATTAACATGTTACAAAGCATAACTCATACAAATTTTCCGATATCTACACTTACGTATTTGTTAAAACGGAAGCAGAATTTTACATTCAATAAAGTTTTTATTTGTAGCAATTTTATTAAATAACGACAAATGAAACAAGTTCCTTATCCTTTGATAGAAATATGTGACTTCAAGAGTTTCTACAAACCCATTAAGCTTTTTGTGATTATTTTATAAAAGTTGGAAACAGTTTTAATCTTTTCCTAAAGCGCTAAAGTTTCAGAATTCCTATCATTGTAGAGAAATGGTTTCGCTTCATGATGTTCATGTTAAAATCAAAAAGAGAGTTTTAAAAAAAGGTACACTTTCACGTGGCTCTGATATAGCTTCGTTTTTGCACAAAATCGCGTTTATTTGGCATGAATTTAGAGGAACAGGATTTGCCGTTCGTTAAATGAAAATCTTAAAACCTGTTTTAAACGTTTTGGATTATTTGGGCACATCGTAATGTGACGTATGAACATTTATACGTATACATGTATAAGCGCAGACACATATGTACATTTGACCCAAATTTCAATTTTATAGTTAAGTCGTTTTGTTTACTTTCTTCCGATAGGTTTGATACGTAACACATATAGTAGGCCATTTACTACCATGCGGTAAAAAAAATAAAAAAGTGACAATTTTTATTAGTACTGTTTTCACCCATTTAATTAATTTCAATTAAACCATTTAATAGTCGCTGTAGTTCGAAGAATTTGGTGTAATTAAAAATATATAGATGCAAGTATAATAAATGAAAAAACTTTTACATTAAAGGTCTTTAAAAGATAACGAACAAGTTTTATTTACAAAGTTCTTCAAAGAGTAAAAATGTTTATATAGAAAATGGAAACCAAAATACACTTACGTATCTATCTATTAATAGTGCCCTCGTTTTGGTTTATTGCACTTTTTTATATCTATAAGTACTTTTGTGACATAAAATTATAATGTGCATTATATTTCTTATGTACCCTTAAAAATTTTCAACTTATTGATTGTTACCTACTAATTTTAAAGATTAAAAAGTTCTTTTTTTGCGCTTCGGACATCATATATAGACTTACAAACATTCTACATTAATGTAAGTCTACATTGATCGGCGTTTTTGCCTTTCACTCTTGATTGTAACATTTTTATCGCAATTTTGTAATTGTATACTAAAACATGTTACCTGATAAAGTGTTCCAATTTTTAGTCACCCGTCTACAAACTCGACAATATAAAGATAAAATTTAATACTTTAACAAAGCAAATAGATTCAACTCATTTTAAGTTTAAGGGAATTCCAGTTTTGAAACTAAAATTTCCTCCTTACAAATGACTTTATCATTATTTTAAAATTAAAACTATTTTTTGATGTGATTCAGTGGCGGATCTTGGACATTGTGAACCCGATATACATGTCTTTTTAGAGCCTCTTTAAAAAAAAAAAATAAAATTAAAAACAAATTACAAAATTATTACTTTTCAATTTTTACAAGAAATGCATAACTGGAGTACTGGGCCACTTGTAGATCTGCCTCTGCTTCAAAAACATATTTTCGTCAAAACACATGTCATCTTACGTCTCACGATACTCTGTCGGGCTTTTATATAGTACCAATTAAAACTAACTTGAACCACTATAAATAATGAATTTTCGCGCGTTCAAATTTGAAAACTGACAGATAGATGTAGTTGAAAAAACATATTCTACACTCGAAAAACATTTTACCTTATCTGTATAGGTACAGACTATTTATGTAAAAATTTTGTATGATGAAATTATTTGCTTTGTAAGAACGTTTTAAAATGTTCACCTATGTATGTAGAATTATAAATAATTCTTTTTTAACTAACAGAATACTTATGAATTATAGAATCATTCTTTCGATATAATGTTTAACTATTAATTCTTCTCACTTTTACGCAGGTATTCTGAGAAAAAAAAAGTCTAGAAAGATTTCAAAGTGAAATTGATGAGTTGTTGTTAGCATATTTACCGACTTTAATGAATCTCAATAGTCTAAACCGAAGTATTTAAATGACATCATGTTTATTTAATTATAAAAATTTGAAATTCAGAATATTACATCCTTTGGTTGCTAATATGATACCAACCAAGCATGGTCCAGACGATTTACATTAGGTAAATATACAATCATTCAGAGAAACAATCGCAATAGGATTTTTATATCGAAAATCGTATCCACGAATTTTATTTAATTAAAAAATTGTTGCTATTAGTTTGTCATTCGTATAAGATTACATTTGAGATTAGAGGTGAACCGGGTACCTGCTTTAGATTCAGTACCCGGTGGATCGGGCGCTTTTGGAGGATCCGGCCGGCTACCGGATTATGTCTCCGGGTCTCTATTTGAGATAATAGCCCTAATGGGGAAAATCAGATGGAAATAACGAGATTGCGTAATCTCTTCAAGTAGTTTTTTATCATCCTCCAATTATCCACCCTGACAGAAGAAGTGCGCTTGTAAATCATTAGGATTGCTGTGTTATTTTATCGGGTTGTTCGGAAAGTCATTTCGTTCTTTCCCGACAGAGGGTTTAATTGTATTCTTTTGCACCCAACTTCACATTTAAGCCGTATAATTTTTATATGCTTTGAGAGCTCATATAACAAGGCTTGTGTGTGAAAAATTCCGATTAATTCTACGCAGAATTTTTTGGTTGGTGCCCTTTTAAATATGGAGAGCGATAAGCAGCATTTTCGACATATCTTACTGTTTTACTACAGAAAGGGTAAAAATGCTGTTCAAGCCAGAAAGAAATTGACTGATGTGTATGGAGAAGGTGTGTTGACAGTACGCCAGTGCCAGAACTGGTTCGCTAAATTTCGATCCGGCAATTTTGATGTCGAAGATGCACCACGTTCGGGAAGGCCGGTTGAAGCTGATAAAGACGCGATAAAGGCATTAGTTGATGTGAACCGGCGAATAACAACACGTGAGATCGGATTGAGGTTAAATTTATCAAATTCAACAGTTTATGACCACTTGAAAGGCCTGGGATTATCCTCGAAGCTCGATGTATGGGTTCCCCATGTTCTCACAGAGAGAAATCTGTGTCGCCGCATTGACGTCTGCGATTCGCTTCTCAAACGTCACGAAAATGATCCGTTTTTGAAGCGCATCATCACTGGGGACGAAAAATGGGTTGTATACAACAACGTCAAACGCAAGAGGTCATGGAGCAAAAAAGATGAACCGGCTCAAACCATTTCCAAAGCCGATATTCACCAAAAAAAGGTGATGCTGTCTGTTTGGTGGGATTTTAAAGGAATCGTTTTTTTTGAGCTTTTACCGGATAACACAACGATTAATTCGGAAGTCTACTGTCATCAGCTGGACAAACTGAATGATGCACTTCAACAGAAAAGGTCAGAACTAATCAACAGGAAAGGTGTAGTGTTTCACCAAGACAACGCGAGACCTCACACAAGTTTGGTCACTCGCCAAAAGCTTTTACAGCTTGAATGGGATACAATGCTACACCCACCATATTCTCCAGACCTGGCACCATCGGATTATTATTTGTTCCGGTCACTCCAAAATTTTTTAGACGGTAAAACCTTCACCTCAAATGAGGAGGTCAAAAACCTCCTCGATCAGTTTTTTGCCAGCAAAGACCAAAAATTTTATGAGCGTGGAATTATGCTACTACCAGAAAGATGGCAAAAGGTGTTGGACCAGAACGGTCAATATATAATTTAATAAAGTATTTGTTTATTATACGAAAACTGTCTTTCATTTCCACAAAAAAAAAACGAAATGACTTTCCGAACAACCCTATAAATACCGTGTCGTAACAAGTAAAATCATTTTATTCCCTATTAGTAAATGACAATTAATAAAATACTTAACTCATAATTGTAATGCTTAATAAATAATTTCTGAGCTTATTACATTGTTTTATTGCCAAAATCAGCATTTACCAATCGTTATTGCATCATTGTTAAAACCTAGCACATAGGTACCAAACTCTATTTACTGCAAAATTTAGTAAAATTTACAGTACCTATATTGTTTTAGTACCTATACAGGTATAAAACCGGTACTTTCAATATTGTATTGACACTCACGTTGTCTTGTCATAATACATATGTGCAGCAGGTAATGTATCTGTGTTCTGTACATGTATATGCATGTACGTACTACCTACTAATGTATTTATACATTCTCAAAAGTCCTCTTCTATTCTTAAAATCACAACACGTACCGTGTTTGTTGTACGAGGGCAATTTTTTTAAAAATAAATTGATACAATCTAAAAAGACATGTTGGTGTTCTAAAATGTTTTGTATTTACAAAAATTAGTACCTGATTTGTAGGTACAGTGTTACCTATGTGATTTGAAGTAATAAATTCTTAACTTTATAAACAATAATTAAGCTCGTCATTTTCACAATCTTTTATTTCTACCACTACAATTGTTTCGGTAAGACAGTAACTTTTTCAAGTGGAGTGTTTCATGAAAATTACGAGTTTTATTATTCGTTAAAGTTATGAAATGCCATCATGTAAATAAATTAATGTTCATTATTGTCAATTCTGCGGTTTAAATTGATTTTCCTTTTTTTACGTTTCAAGTGTTATCTTTCGTAATTTGTTTAGAAAGAATCTCTTAATAAGTCTAATTGTAGTCTCATTTTTAATAGACCACGTTTAGTGCCAGTTTTGCCCTTGTTTCATCATGAGTCTAAATAATCATTTCAATTGGTTTGAGTGGAAAATTTTTCACTTTGACCTCATTCTAAACTGAAAATGGTGTCGTATCTCAAGATCGTTTAAAAGCGAATACATAATGAAAATCATTAGACAATATAAATACGTATGTTACAGCGTATTTATTTTCTGACCCTTTCGTACATATACAATATAATACATATTTACACACTTGCACGCAGCTGCATGTCACGCAAGTGAACTGCTACTCCATAATTATTACTGTTGCACCAAGTGAAATTGCAAGTGTTTCGATTTATTTAACAAATTAACAGAGTCGCATTTTAATGGTTGCTCTCAATAAGCTCAAATAAAATGCCCCTCTATAGATCAACTGGATACGTGCAATGAATTTTTAAATAGACTGAAATCGACTTTCAAATTTTCTATTTTCGAAATTCTATGTCAATTCTCAACACGTGAGAATTAAACAAATATAATTATTTAATTGCCATTATTTGAAAAACCATTTCCCAAATTTATTTAATCGAATAAAAAAACGCAATTTTCGCTTTTATAGAAATTAAAGATCTACCCATGTGTTTGCTGGATGTAAGGCACCGTATATTTCACTGATTAAGAAACTTACTGCACAAAAAATAGCGGTTTCGACATAGAAACAATACCAAATTATAATAAATTAGTTATACGGTCCCAATTTTAGGCACTTACTGTGATATAAAATTGAATATTGTAAAATATAACCTTGTACCGTGAAATTGTCTTTGGTAAATATACCTAGGTGGTATATAAAAAAAAGAGAAAAGCAAAATTAGGTATTTGTCAACAAATTCAAACAAGTGAAACTGTTAAAAAACGAAAGTATGTACCTATATTAATGTTCCTTAAGTAAGCATATAGATTTTGTGTTTACTAATCAGAAATAAAAACATAAAAATACAATAAGCTTTTTACATCCTACCTTTCGACGAAGTTTATTTTTGCAGTTTCCACGCAACGTTAGAGCACTTTTACTTGTAAATGGTAGAATACATATCACTTACTTAAAAATTTAATAACATAACTAATTACTGTCTTTAACTATATTTTATACTTAAAAATGTTTGTTACGCACAAATTTGGCACGGGCTGCAATTTTTAGGTTATATTTACCTTAATTGTCAAGTTCCCCTCCAGGCGGCATAGCAAAGCACAATGTAGTGTTGTGTTTTGTGAATGAACCTTACGTTTTCATTGACTATCGTAATACAATACACTAAAGTAGTCGTAGTATTCATTGATGTAATCGGAAAGGTCATTCTCTTCTGATAAAGGCAAAATATAAGGGATGAATGCTATATTTGATTAGAAATAGTCAAAACTGTAGATAAGAATTGTAAATATATGAAAAACTTTAAACATTATCAAAAATACTTACAACATACTATTATATAGTCCATATAAAATTAACTGACAATTTTATAGTTCTTCATTTAATTGATATAAATTATTTCTTAAGTACACCATGCTAAATTATGATATATTGAATGTTGTATGTACAGACATTTATACTAAGTTTAAAAAAGACTGAAACATTTACGTGTACAATATACATATACATGTGTATTTTAGTTTGAAAGCAAGGAACTAATAAGTATAGTTCTCAGTCGGCAGGTGTACGTCCCATCGGCTTATTGTAAACTTAATAAAATAAAGTGAAGATTTATGAAGTAAAATAAAATTCTCATGTTCAGTTAATGTTGGTCGGACTATTTATAAGTACTAATAGGTTAAATAAGATGTACCCGGTATATTCCAGTCTTTTAGGTATATACTCGTATTTAAATTTCCAGATATCTTATTTACTTTTCTTATGTGGATAATGCGATGTAAAGTTAAATTATTAATATACATATACATGTTTGAATGAATTCCGGTTCTTTTTACCTGCGTGACATCATAAAATATACCCCTTTATGTCCTTATCTTTTAAAATTTGTGTCGTTGAAATTCTTTTCAGAAAGTTTTTTAGTTACCTGGGCCGAAAGCGTAGGTAAAGAATTTTAAATGTATACGGCTAATGTTCCACACTATGCAGTTTTCAGTTTAATAAAATAATATTAACTTAGAACATTTTCAGCATTTCAGTTATATTATAAAATTTATATAATTTAAAAACGTGCGTACATCAAAATGGTTTCATTTGTTAATTTTTCTTATCGCGTAACCAATAAATATATCACAGCTTATGGAAACTACAGTAATTCTGACTATACAATGACAGTTTTTTATCTTTCATGATAAACTCTCAAGTTCAAGTTCACTGCAAGTTAAAATGTTAGTTGTAAAAATACCGTTGTGGTGATAATTGTGTTCAAACGTTAATTCACGATCAGTGTAATGTGGCAGTTACTTAGTTATTTTATCGACCTACCACAACGGCTTTTGTATTTACGATAAGTGCAGTAAAAACAAACAAATTGTAGTCACAATAAATGCATGATGCAGAAATATTTGGAAATCGCTGACGTCATTTTTTAATTCGATATGAAGGTTGCTACCAAGATCCGCTTTAACATTGTTTGGCATACGTTCGTTTCTGCTATATTCGCTTTTACCAGATATAACTAATACCTGGTCGATTGATTAATGTTTTGTCATGTCATAGCAATATTGTTATAGGCATTAAAATATAAAAAAATCGGTAAAAATTTGAGCAATTTTTAAAAGTAGTTCAGTAATAGCATTCGTTTTATCTACATAACTAATATTATTGAATTATTTACATACTTAATGTTATTAGGTATTAACATTCCATAGTATTCATTTGTTATATCATAGCCATTAATTACCTTCGATACTATAATTATAATTAGTACGCTATTTTTTTATGTGTATGTACAAGCAAATATTTTTTTCGTTTATCGTGAGTGGGAACATTTATATACATATTTACAAAAAAAAGTTATTTATTATAATATTTGCGTAAGTAGATAATTAAATTTGAAGTGGCAGCTCGCAGGGTTGGGAAAAAAAGTTTTTTATTAAATTTTAAATTTGTGAAACAAACACTTCAAAACGTTTTAAACATGTGTTCATATGTGTATGTATGTGTATGTGTCATACAGTTTTTTACGAGTTTATTCTAAACGCATGTTTTAAACTTTTTTTATCGTGACGTCTTGACGTCACCGCGACAGTGTTGAAAATACGTGTTTCAAACACTGTTTTAAACATGCCAACTCAGTGAAATGTTTTCCTTATTTTAGTTTTTAGAGAATTAGTATTTAGAATGTTTAATATGTACTGTTTCTTTTTTTGTTTTAAACACTGTTTAAAACACTTTAAAAGGTGTTTAAAACATGCCCACTGGCCACATTTGTATTTTCTCTACGCTTTAACAAAATCTTGGTTGCATTGATAATAAACATGGTTTCTTTTTATTTCAGGGATGAGAATCGGTTGGAAATCGGTTTACCATTCAGTTTGCTATCATGTTAGAAACAAATTCGCACAACTCTCGGGAGTCAACGACAAACGGCACAAGCATGTGGAATGCCGGTACAAATAGCAACAATAAAAATAATAACTGTTCTGACGGGCCGGGCAGTAACAATAACGGTTGTTCGACGCTTGGCGTCGAAACACGACTTGAAGATGACGTTCCGGACGAAACTCGCGCGTTGACCGTTCCTTCGGTGACCGCGAAATCGCCGTGTATGCGGTCACCTTCGATAGATACGGACTTTTCGAAAGATAGTGAGGCAGAATGCGGCCTAGGGCCTTGCGCCCCCCATTGGTTACAAATGTTCGCGTCAAAACAAATGTTTTTAATTGTATTTTGTATAACGTGGGTCTTGCAAGGCATGTATCATACGTATTTCGTAAGCGTAATCACTACGATCGAAAAGTTGTTTCAAATTCAATCGAAAATTACGGGTATTATAATGAGTGCGACGGAGATAGGGCAGATCGGTTCATCTTTACTGCTCACTTATTACGGCGGACAAGGACACAGGCCTAAATGGATAGCTTGGGGTATGGTTTTGTTCGCCGTTTCGTCATTTACGTGTTCCTTGCCACATTTCATTTATGGGAGACAATTGATTAATGCGAATGATCTTTTGGGCATTGCTAAGCAGCCAAACGTTTGTACTTCACCACCTTCCTCGCCGCCCACCGATTCTTACGATCTCTGGTTAAATTCTACCTCAAACTCCATGCCAAAAGTCTCCCATATATTTCAAACTTGCGAAGAAGAACTTATCTCAGGGCACAGAATACAGCCTTCGGTCACCAAAATAGTTTTAGCTATCTTCTTCATAAGCCTATTAGGGGTAGGGATGGGTCAGACTGCCGTTTACACCCTCGGAATTCCTTATATCGACGACAATGTAGCCAGCAAGGAATCGCCACTCTATTTTGGTAAGAGCAATTAATCCTTCATGTGATGTGCGCTCAAACTCAACGAACACACGTTCTGAAGATACCTCTTCTTTACAGCCATAACAATAGGAGTGAGAATATTGGGTCCCGCATTAGGCTTCATAGTGGGATCGTTTTGCACGAGCATTTACGCTGACTTATCAATCGACCCAAAAATAGCCACAACTGACCCTAGATGGGTCGGCGCATGGTGGTTGGGTAAGTCTGTTTTATATCCATTTACTTACATAATTGAAAGGTAATAAATGACCTAATATGTGCCTATAATGTGTGCTTATTTAATATAAAAGGTTCCCTAAAATCACTCGAGGCAATCGTTTATCCGTCGTCATTTTGACACTAAAACAATGACAATCGATTTTGAACTCATCTGTTCTATTTTATTGGCAAAAGATAAGCCTTTTGATTTACGAAACAACGCAAGAATGAATATATTTACATAAAAAGTGCGTTATTATAATTATGTAATGGCAATGAGGTCATCCATGTATACATAATTTCATGTTTATACATACAGTGTGTAGAACCATGTAATGGGTGTCTGAGGCAGTTAAATATAAATCATGCATACATGTGTCTAATTTTAAATACACTTATTACTATAGTAATTATTGCAGATTTGTCTACAACAAAGTCTGATCGAACAATTTTTTTTTGTTACACGTATTAATACATAATAATGTTTTTAATGTCTAGTACATATTTTAATTTTGTTTCCAATTTTTAACCTTTCGTTACAACTCTCAGGGATACCCACAAGTTTTAAAATTAACATAACAAGTAAGTGTATTGTAAAAAGTTGTCACGACCTAGTCTATCCAGAAGTCTATCGCACAGTGCACTAATTTGCATTTGGCTTTTTAAAAGCAAAACAGTGACACGATTTTAGACTGGGACGTACGTTATAGTTTTGACTATGGAAGCTTTTAAAAAAATTTTTTTGATCTACAACTTCCGAGATATTTATGTATCTGTTTACATCTCTTGTACGTTCTGCTTGGAAATAATTGTTTCGAGACTGAGCAGTTTTTAAACAAGTAAATACATAAAAATATATATACTGTAGGTATATCTTTACAGTCCTCTTTCGTTAAGAATTACAATGCTAATCTATTTAGGTCATACGAATAACTAAAAAAACTGCTTCAACATACGCAGTAAACTATAGATAATGATGCGTTTGTTAAGCATACAGTCTATAATTATTTATACGTATGTATATACAATAGATAATATGTATTATGAAAAAGAAACCAATAATTCGTACTGTAAAAATTTATGTGAATTTTAAAAGGATTTAATTGAATAAAAGTTTTCCTGTCATGCAATAGAATTCTTGTGATGCAACACAATCAGAAAGTGTAATATTATTTTATAGTGCAATTATAAATTAAGATGATAGTTTCTTAACCCTGTTACGCGAAGTACAAATATATTTAGTTTATAAAAAAAGTAATTAATCTCAATTAGAGTTACTTCTTCAATTTATATTATTATTATTATTCCCTCTAGCCTTCCATACCACATTCACATTAACTACTATAATAGACAGTAGACACCACATGTTCAATCATCTTTTATAGCTTATCGTAATGGAAAAAGTGCGGGACATTAATAATAGAAAACAAAAATACGAAAGGAAGCTCAAATAAGATTTATGAGTATGACAGATATAATTACTCTATAAACATCTTAATAAAATGGTTGTCTCGAAGAAACAACTTTGAACTTTCTTTAAAACTTATATTGTATATATATATATGTATGTGCCCATTATATATCTACACAATATATTTTTTTCGACCTTAAATTCAAAGTTCTTTTGTGCGATATTGTGCATTCATATGTTGGTTCAATATTACTTCGCAATTACTTGTTTAAACCGGTCTCAAATCGTAATTAATTTATTTATCTATAAAAACAGACCTTGTAGAATATTTATAATTGTAGGTAATCAAGTATAATTAATTATTCAACAGGAATACGAAGCAGTAATACTGTACCTTTGTTATTTCTTAAATGCTTGTTTAAAACAATAATAGCATGAGAAAATACGCATTTGTTAACTTTATATAATGTAAAGGATTTTAAAAGACATACCTATGCTGCATTTTTTTAATATAAGGCAATTTTTTTTATTTCTTTTTCGCAGGTTTAGTTTTAATTGCTGGTTTCCTAATGCTAGCCTCATTGGCAATGTTTGCATTTCCTAAAAGATTGTCGTCGAATGTGCGATCTGCTCCTAGAATTCAAAAATCAGATGCAAAGCATCCTAGTATAAGAGGTAAAATATTACAATACTTGTTAAGCGATGACAGGGGTTATAGAACGCGTTTTTCAGATTTTCCAAAAACTGTGAAAAGGCTTCTGAAAAACGATATTCTAATGTTCCGAACAGCCAGCAGCGTATTACATATACTTCCAATCGCAGGATTGTACACTTTTTTGCCGAAATATCTAGAGTCACAATTTCGATTGCCAACACCTTCGGCGAATATGATTTCTGGTATATTTTTAATTTAATTTAATTTTTAATAACTACCTAATTAATCCCAAACTCGATCTTTGCCATTAAAAATTCCATTTCGGTAAAATATTTACTTGTTATGAATTTTAACGAATAATTCAGATGGATGGACGCGAGAAATAAGGGTTCCATTTGCATTATGAAACCCGAAAAAAGAATTACTGGTGAGGCTCAATTTTGGGACGTCGTGTATACACTTCCTTGCTGCTAAATTTTCTTATCCATTACCGCAATGGAAAGTGTTTCTTATGCGCCAGTTCTTGAGGTAGGAAACTAACTTTTTAGGCGTTGGAGGAATTTTGGTTATGGGTCTTGGGATAATAATTAGCGGTGTGTTTATTTTGAGAGTGAAACCAAATGCTAGATTTGTCGCAGCTTGGATAGCGTTTACTGCCGTTCTGTATGCCATTGGTAATAAATTATAATGAAAAGAAAAAGTTATTGAAAAGTTAAAAACGGTTGTTACAGGGATGGGAATTTTGATGTTCATTGGCTGTCCTATGAACGAAGTAATCGGACTTCGAAAACTTGACGACGGGTGAGGGGTTTTTTTAAATAAGAGGAACGGAAATTGATTTTTTTAATCGAATCCATTTAATTTTAGCATGGCGGTGATAGAGCCGATTTGTAATACGACGTGCGAATGCAGTAGAAATAAATTTGCCCCAGTTTGTGGGGGAGATGGCAGAACTTATTTTTCAGCTTGCCATGCCGGTTGCCAAAATTATACAGAAATAGATAATAAAATAGTCGAATTTTCCGAATGCCAGTGTTTAGGAAGTCATCGCCCTTCGAATGCCACAATCGGAAAATCGCCACAATTTGGAATGGCAACTATTGGTTATTGTAACGTTCAATGTTCTAGTTTCATTTGGTATATAATTCTCTTCTCGATTTTCGTTTTTATCCATTCAACTTCAGAAGTAGGTTCGATGTTATTGATTCTTCGATGTGTTGATCCTAGAGATAAAGCTATGGCATTAGGACTGATACAGTTTGCTATAGGATTATTTGGTAATGTACCATGCCCTATAATCTACGGTGCCGTTGTTGATTCGGCTTGTCTGGTGTGGAAAATGGCTTGTGGTGAAAAAGGAGCTTGTGGACTTTATGATGCCAACGTCTTCCGAATGTTCTATCACGGTAGGTAAATCGTACATCATACACCCCGTATAAAATAGTTACGTACAGTTGGAGAGCTGGGCACGAGATTTCAGTGTCACCCGAAATATGGACAAATATTGTGATAACATTTTCGAAATTGTTCTACTTTTCTTTTACATTAGATCGTCGAGATCGAACTCAAAAATTTACAAAAATCTATTTCCAATAATCGAACTTTCCGCTTTTTCCATTGATGAGGGTAAAAATATACATTCCCATAAAAGAAATGACTTAGCATTGACGGTCAAAGCAAATCTCTTATTTAATGCTACCAATTGATTTCCCCTTTGAAAGCGTACAATAAAAAGTCTAAAACTTTTTCCGAAATATTCCAAATCCAAAAAAAATTCTATCCACTCAACCGATCCCCCTGTCCGCTATACTTTATGTTCTAACTAGTATGTCATCCTTTCGAAAACCCAAAACTACGTTTGTGGGTAATATCTCGATAACTAATTAAAAAAAAGACAAATGGAGCACTTTTATCTTCGTGTTTACCCCCCTGTTCCATGTTATCCCAACTTTGTCAATTTCGGATCAGAACCGTGTTTAGGGGGGCGAGTGAAGAAGCCGCCCCCTCCTAGGGCGTCAAATTTGTTTTAGACCGGTCTTGTTTCGGATGTCATTGCAATCTTGTGCGCAGCTCTTATTAGAGTACATATGATGGATCAGAGCCATGTAACTGGTTTTTATTGCTGTTAATTTTTTGTTTATAGGAATAACAGGTGCAATTTTACTTTGCGCGTTTTTTGTGGATATCATAGTTTGGTATAAAGCAGGCAGTATAAATTTTGTAGACGAGCAAGTTCCTTTAGAAGAAGAATTGCATTCGATAACAGGGAAACCGAGATCTGAAACGAGTGTGTAGTATACCAAGTTTATTTTAAATTTCGACTGAAGCATTTTTTTAGACACCGAAAAAAAAAATACAAGTGATTTTACCTCATAATGTAATTATTTTTCTATTTGGCTTAAAACCGAGTATTTTAATTTTTTTTTTATATAAACTGACGTAAAAAATGCCTTTTTACACATATAACATCTATTTATTCTTTTTTCAGTATGTAAAGTTAAAAAAGTTCTGCGCTATATAAAGGACTGAAAAGTTGTTTTTCATTTTTTCAATAAAATGCTCTTTTTTAGCCAAATACACTGCCAAATAACTACATCACAGAAATTTTAAGCAGTTTTTAAGTTAATGATAAAGGTACTTCAGTTTCTTAAGCGATTGTAATTTTACTACGTTTCTTATTCTTGTTATCCTCTTTTATGAAGCTCAGGTTAGCTTTATTTAATTAGTATAGATCTTCAAAAAAAGAAATTGATAAATCTGTGATATTTTCAGTAACGAATGTTATTTGACAGTTTGATATACACTTAAAATTAAATATAATTAGTATATCTATATAATA
>NW_020438865.1:287308-291300 GCF_000699045.2 Agrilus planipennis | reverse complement strand
TGATTTGTTGTTTTTATTTCTATTGTTAAACTTTAAATCTATAAACAATAGCATTAGACGAAAGATGTTCGTCAATTATTGTTTCAAGCATAGATTTTAAGTCAGCAGAGGGAATTCCCGGAAGATATATATATAAAGATATAAATTTACATATGCTAAATAATGATAATAACTCCGTGGTCTAAATTTGAACAAAAAGATCTGATCTATGAGTCAAGATCTATAGAATATATCTTTTATAGAACCCTCATCTATGATAGAACCTATAACATGTTCAATGATGTTTAAAATCCATAATGCATCCATTTGTCTATGAAATCCATAATGTCACGTGACCATTTATGAAGTTGTTTGTAAACTTTGATGTTCTTTAAAAAGTGGAATAATTTAGTGTTGTCTGTTAACCAATTTTATTTAAAAATTAGTGAAAGAATATATTGTGCATGTTCTGTAACATAATTATTTTTAGCGCCTCCAGTAAGTAATTGTAAAATGGCGCGCTAATTTTTCATTCTTATAACCTCACTTCTTTTGTTTAATAACGAAATGTTACGAAAGGAAGAAAGATGTATTTTTATAGAAACGTATGAAGATATCTGAAGGCGTTTTCCAATATATTTTTAAAGTTTTGATGTGTGCATAACAAAAATATAAAATTACAATTTCTGTGTAGATGGTACTCTGTTGATAGCACATCTGCTATGAGAGTTATGTTTAAAGTGTTGTAACATGGCAGACGTTGTCACTGTGAAAAAAGATGACACAGAAACAGCTTCTGCTAACAAAGATAAATTATTTGATCCGTCTATTGATATGTTAGTAAATGATTTTGATGACGAAAGGACTCTAGAAGAAGAAGAAGCTCTTGCTGCAGGAGAAGCAGAAGATCCTGTTGCAGAACTTTCTAACTTGCAAAAAGTACGTAACTAATCTTTTAGGAGATTAAGAGCTTTAAATATTTACTTTATTCTGCTTAATTTTAAGGAGAGTAATATGCCCTTAGAGGAGTTATTAGCAATGTATGGATACAGAGATATTCAAGAAAATGGTAGTCCAGAAGAAGATGAACAGGATGTAAGTGAAACTATGGAAGAACAAGAAAGTGAATCACTGGATCCCCCAGAATCAGAATCAAAACTTCATACATTGTATGAAAATATTCCTGATAATGATCAAGATGCTTCCAGATTGCTAAGATGTTAGTAATAGTAATTTGGAGTGGTGTATTTATTTTTTTGTTAATAGTAATTGTTATTTTTTTTATTAGCAGTCTCACGTGTAAGTGAAGAAGAAGATGAAGATTATGACTATACTCCAGATGAAGATGAGTGGCGAAAGGTTAATAAGGTTATTCATCCCATCATTTATTACTATAAGTGTTGAGAGTGTTTTACTAGTCTGTTCATATTCATTATCATGTGTCACAGTTTTTTTTGCATGTAAGATGTACTGACTATAATGTTTCAGAGTGCATGTTATTGCAATGCATATTTTAGTTGTTTAGTACATTTTATGTGTGCAACACATTTCTTCTCATTTTTCATTTCATTGCCATTAATTGTGATTCTTTAGCATGAAAATAAGTAATTGACGTTTTTTACACAACAAATTAATGTTGTTATTTATTAAGCATGCATGTGAAACAAAATACTTGTAAAACATTATTTATTACATTCTATCATATTTGTATAGTTTATTTGTTATATAGACTATTATGGTGGGAAGTGATTACCAAGCACAAATACCTGAAGGACTGTGTCATTATGATGATGCTTTGCCATATGAGAATGAAGATAAACTTTTGTGGGATCCAAATTCTTTATCAGAGGAAGTTGTAGAAGATTTCTTAAGGAGAGCCTCATCTTTAAATAAACCTCTTATCCCAATGGGTACACAAGTTCGTGATGACGAACAGGCCTTATACTTGCTCCAACAATGTGGTCAAAATGTCGAAGAGGCCTTAAGACGAATTCGAATTAATGTTATGCCTTCTTCAGAAAATATGAGCCTTTGGTCAGAAGAAGAATGTAAAAATTTCGAGTCAGGTGTTCGTTGTTTTGGAAAGAATTTCCATTTAATTCAACAAAATAAGGTACATTGATAAATTGTGTAAGGCATTCGCAGCCGTTGTCGAATCTGCTATTAATTTTCAGGCTTGTCTGACTGCCAAGAAGCCTAAAACCAATGACATGTTATGACTTTGCTATAATTTTTTCTCTGATGTGATTACAGGTTCGAACTAGGTCAGTGGGTGAACTGGTACAGTTCTATTACTTGTGGAAAAAATCTGAAAGACATGATATATTTGCAAATAAAACTAGATTAGAGAAAAAAAAATATACGTTGCATCCAGGTCTTACTGACTTTATGGACAGGTTTTTAGAAGATCAGGATGGGAGAGATAGAAGTTCATCACCAAATGTTCAAGTAAATACCTCTGAAAAGAAACTAGTATCTGATAACAATAGCCAAAATTCTAAGGCTCCTCTGGAAACATAGCATTACCCGTATTCTATTTTTTATAATAGTATAAGAAAATAACAAATTCAAAGGAAACAAAAGACAAATAAATTCTTAATTATGGACAAAAAAAATAGCAGTGTTGAACACATTTAAAGATTGGTGAGTTCTAAGTGATATCGTTTTCTTACAAAACTCATTTGATAAATGCAGTGCAAGTGAACATAACTAAATGCTTTATATTTATTGTTGCCTATTTTGTAGTTTTTTATTGCGTTAAATCTTCATTTAAATTGTATATTTTTATACTGTAAGAATAATAAGAACGTCAATTTTTTACAAAGATGTGTAACAATATTTTGTAGATAAGTGATACTAAAAATTATAAGAGTATTTTTGCATACGATAAATAATAATCAATCACTCGTGTTTCTCATTAATGTAACATACACTCCAACCGTCATATCAAAACTTACAAATAAGAGTCACCTTGTAAATTTAAACTAATATTTAATAAGTAGAGGCTATTTTATATAAAACACTGTGATTTAATTAACTTCATTTATAAGCAGAAATAATAACTGTTATAATTTGACGTAATTACTCGTTTTCATTCCAATTAACACATAAATACAACTTTTGAGTTGTAACTCTATCAAGTTCTGCAAAAAAAGTAATTTAAGGAACATTTTTATACTTAACTAAAAATTAAATTTCATTTAGAATAACTGTAGTTAGTTTATTTTTAATTTGATTGATACAGTTGTTAATTAAAGGTATATGAGGTTTTTTATACTTTATTACGTTTTATCTGTAAAACTGATATTNTACTTTATGAATTCTGATTCTCAATTTTTATATACTTATTATATTCTACGTAATTCTATACGTGTAAGATTTTGTTTCAAATGAGCCATGCTGAGCCTGCTATAATATTAGCAAAAGAATTACATTTATACGTAAAATAAAAACTACACCCTGTATAGTAAAAATGTTTTTTGTAACGTGCCATTGTAGATTATAGCGTGTTTTTGTGAATTCCGAACAAGTAAAGAAAGAACACACACAAAATTAATATGGACGATTATTGCATAATAAAAGCAACTTGAAAAACTATTGGCTCAGTGTGGCTTTTGTCTATACATCATGTGCCATATAGGGATGATTAAGCATAATGAATGTTTGAATTGAATTGTAGGAATGTGTTGTTTTATGATAATTATATTATTAGCGGGGTTTGAGCATATTGCATTAATGCAATGAAATCTGTTTTCGTTAGTCAAATTTTCTTAGGATGTAATTGTGTAGTATATTTTCTAATTTATATTGCACGTTTCACAAGGAATTTTAGTTCAATATTTCCGTACCTATACTAAAAATGATATAGAGAAGATAATTTTATAATTACAATAGTGCAATATCTACAAACTCAGCTGCAGTATGTACATACTTAAAGTAAATGGTGTAATACTATTATTGCTACTATTATATATATGGTTATAATAAATATAGCTTGGGATAATAATTAGCGG
>NW_020438865.1:278575-287299 GCF_000699045.2 Agrilus planipennis | reverse complement strand
TAGGTGCTATATGTATATATAGTATAGATTTTTAATACTATATAACATCGCATTTTCTTTAGATTAAATAATAGGAAATTATTACGTATCTTAATTCTAACCGCTGAAATTTTAGCTTATTTCTTAATTGAATTGAAAAAGTGGCATCACATATTATATATACTGTTAAATATTGATTAAAACTGTTTATGGAAAACGTTTTAATTAATTCTAATCGTACTATATGTAACTTAAATGTTGCTTAAATTAAAAAAAAAATATAAACTTAAATTGTTATTGTGTTACTCTTTATGTTTTATTATTATTATTATTATGTAATTTTCCACTGTTTTTTTAATCAATGAAAGTTTATAGCTGTTTTTATTTTGTCAAAAAAAATATTTGAAAAATTTGCAACAAGGTGCTGATCATAAATTACGTAAAGCAATTTTGGAGAAGAAGGGTCTTGTCTGGTGTTACTGTGCTGTTATGTGGTGGGTCTTCGCCGGAGGGGGGAAAAACACAATAAAGTTTGCATTATGTAATTTATGGTCAGCCCCCAACTAAATTGTATTTCCGTTGCCCTCGATATAGCAAAAACTGTAACTTATTATGTATAAGTATTCGTACTGTCCTAAATTATTAACGAAAATGTTCTTTTTATACAAAAAATGTAAACATTCCGTACGATGTGTATTATATAAAAAATGGTCTACTTTTTTAATTTTTTTAACATTTTTTAGGGCAGTAAAAGTAATTTCGTTTTAACATTGTAAATATTTTAAATACAGATAAGTGCAATATTCACTATCTTTTTTAATTCAATGTAGACAAAAAAAATTGAATCCGTAATGTCAAATTTATTTATATTCTAGGAATACGTTATGTTATTTAGCTTGTTAAAGTATTATTCAGTGATACGCAAATTATGTATAAGTAATATTTAATTGAAATAAATTGGGCAATTAAGGAAAAAATTAAAAAAAAATATTTTATAAAAACTGGAACTATCGGCAAAACTCTACAATTATCGTATACCGTATAGTAATTTTTGGTTCAGTGACGTATTATATCTTAGCTGGAAATATACAGGGTGTTTGAAAGTAACATGTTATTTTATACTTACACTAAAAATGGTAAATGTCCTTAATTTAACTAACGATAAGAGAAGTAAAATATTTTGTTCTCATGTCTCATACTACCCTGTATGTGTAGCAGTTTTTATACGCACAATTACAAAGATATTATGCTGGTTAAGTATATACATGTATTATAAATATGATAAATACAGACACATAAATGTCTCCAGTTTCATTTTAAATAGAAATCATATATCTAATGTTAGTATTGGACATACGATTATTTTGCGTGTTTAAATTACCTTATCTCACTTAATAACAAAATCGTGAATATTTAAAAACCATTTGTATACCTCGACCTCCTTAAATACATCAGAATAATAATGATTTGTTGTTTTTATTTCTATTGTTAAACTTTAAATCTATAAACAATAGCATTAGACGAAAGATGTTCGTCAATTATTGTTTCAAGCATAGATTTTAAGTCAGCAGAGGGAATTCCCGGAAGATATATTAGGTTTAGACCATTGCTTAGCATTCGGGAGGACGCCGGTTCGATTCCGGGTTCGTCTGCCTTGGTCCAAGTTTTTCTGTGGTTTCCTTGGATCACTTAGGCAAATGCTGAGGCAGNTACATATACAGGTACTCAAATTGCAATATAAATCTCTATATTAATATTTAACTTCATCAGTCACGTAAAAAACTAATTATTTTTTCCAAAAAATAAGACGTCAAAGTCATTGTTTCTTTAAAGGCACTGCAAAATATCACCGCCTGTACATTATTGTTTAACAAACGGGCTAAAAGCCGAGATCGAGCTACATATATTGGGTTAGAACATAAATACGTCACACAAGAGTCGCTGTAGATCTGCCTGGAGACGGCTCTGTCCTTACGTTTTCCATATGTTCTTGATTTTTATACCATACGTTTTTTTTTGGAACAGCAAAACTTATGTCTGCATTAGGAGACGCGCGATTAATATCCATATTTAATCCTGTTCCTGTATTTTCTAGACTTGTTATACTATTTGTGTCAAAGCTATTAAAAATAAAAGAATACAATTTCCATTGTCGAATTTGGATAATTTAAATTTTAAACTTACTTTTCGTTTGCACTGAGTGGTTGACACTTCATAGGCTGCAAGGGTTGATAAACGCCTTTCAGAATAACACTAGCAGTTTCAGCATTCACTTGTTGATTTTGTATGTCATCATTCTGCCTGCCAGGAGGTTGTTTTGAGGGCGACCTTTTGAATTTAGTTGAATATTTGTAAAAGTCTGACATTTCAAATGGTTTTGTTTCTTCATGGTATGGTTTACAACCCCCTGGCTGAATAAGAGTACAATTTCGGGGAATGTTGTTAAAAAACTCTATTTTTGGTTCCTGCACAATCGGGGACGGATTCGGTTTTGATTCGGCGGGGATTTCTAAAGGGGGTTTCGAAAGATCGGGAGAAGGTAGGGGACGCATTAAAATTTCTGAATATTTTTCTTCAGGAGATATTGATTTTGTAACTGGGAACTGTAGTACTGAAGACATTGAAGACTGAGGTCTAGAAGTAGATGTAGGTTGTACTGGGCCATCTAAAGATGTCTCAAACCTTCAAAACAATATATAATGCTAAAATCAATAACGGATTAATATAAAATACCATTCTTTCTGCTTTGATTTCCTTCCTTCTGCAACAGATTCCATTACTGGTTGTACTTCGCCACCAGTTGAAAGGTTATCATTACTAGACCATACGTTATCTATATTCTGAGCGCCAACACTTCCTAAAGACAAAGTCCGAACTAACTGTTTATCATGGTTTTTATTCAATCCCTAAAATAACAAGAATAAATCATAAATGTTATTGTAGATACAGTTATTATAATGCGTACATGCTGAGTTTTACCAACTTTCGACCGTACGTTTTCATGGCAACTTGATATTGTTGCAGATTTGGGGTCAACTGAGGGAGATGTTCTTTTATGATGTGACCTTTTATTTCTCCTTCGGTCTAAACTACCAAATCTAAAAATGTATACAAAGTATTAAATGTATAAATAAAAACATGGGAGCATTTAATAAATACCTTTTTTCTTGTTTCCAATTATCACTAACAACTGTGTTGCACCAAATCATTTCTCCTGTCTCAGTTTGTTTCCAATAACCCCCAAGACCCGAATTCATAACTGCATTTTCATACTGTTGATGAGGTTGTATTTGATGTGGGTTAATAGTACGGTGACTCTGTTCCGAATTGCCCATATGCTGATTATGTAATATATGAGAACCATAAAATTGTGTTTTATGAAGTGAGTTATTGCTATAGTTGGGACTAGCTGACTGTCTATTTAATGAGTTGGGATAAGAATTTGTACCATGTATACCAATTGTGTAATACTTTTTATGCTGCTCATACGGTTGACTAGAGGTGTGATTGCTTTGAATATAATGTTGAGTAGAAATATTTGGATATGAATTTTGGACACTAAGCATATGTTTTTGGAGATTATGAGGCAAAGTACTATTTGTGGTGGGAATGTATTGTACAGGCTTATAATGCTTTTGATGTTGTAAATTTAAATTTGGTTGAGAATGAACATAAGGTGGTGCAGAATACTGACTCACATTAACTCCCTCTTTCCTAAAAATACAACAGTTAATTGCTACCATTTTATATTAAAAGTTTAACATATACCTTTCAATATAATTTTTGTAACCATTTATACTAAGTTTATAAATACTTGGAAGCAAAGCATCTTCTGGTCTATAAATTGTGGGGTTTGAATCACAATCTAAACTTCTATAGACAAGCTTTTGATGACTGCTACTTAAAGTCTTTTGTTCAGGGAGGGGTTCATTAGGGGGATACTGCAGTGACCTCATACTGTGACGAAAAACTGGTTTTCCAAAAGGGTCTTGTCGAAAATTAATATTAACTGACATTGTCTCATCTTTAACAAATTAGAAAACAACTGCAATTCAGATTTTCTGAAACTTGTTTGAAAGAAATACCTTGTTCTTCTCTTAGTTTTTTCTTTTGTTTTGGCTGTTGTCCTGATACTTGAAAATTACAACCTAACTGAGTTGCCTGCTCTGCTTGATTATTATTTTTCAAAATAGCCAATTTTTCTTCTAGCAAATGATACTGTTGTCTGTGTAACTGATACTGCTGCATATGTTGTCGCCGAATTGTCTAATAATAATTATAATAAAGTATACAACTCAATAAATTAAAGGCGGTAGATTTACCTTATTGATATTAGATTCATTTGCTAAGCTTAAGGCTGCTTCAGCCATATTAGCTTGCACTTGCATACTTACTTCAACTGAAGCAATAGAATCATCTTCAGTGTTTAAGTTGTTAACTAAATTTTGAGATAATTGAAAGGATGTACCAACACGCCTCCTGAGAGTTGGAGGAGATTCACCAGGTTCTAAAGGTATTTCTGAAGGTATTATACCTGTCAATTCAGCTTCCTAAAAGCAGATATTGTCAATCTTTTAAAGAAACTTTTTATCTTACAATGGTACTTTAATACACAACTCCCTTAGCTCTAGATTTTTTTTAGCTAATGTTTCTTCAAGCACTTGTTTCCTTTCTTGTAAAGCAGCAAGCCTTGCTGCATTTGGATTTCCTGAGGCACCCATTTTAGTATTTTTAACGTTATCTTTCAGTTTTGATTCATCATCTGCTAAAAGAAAAATTGGTTCATAAATTTTTATTCATAAATAACATATATATGCTTACCCATATCTTATGAAGCAACTTTCTGAAAATAACAGTTTTGAATTCATAATTCAGTCTAACCTCTTAGTTTGCTTACAATTAGTAATCGTAAACTAAGATATAACCCATTATCTCATTTTTCACTGAATTTACGTAATAAACATACCTCAAAGTCTTTAATTTACAGATAAAATTATTTTTGTAGGTTTACATCATTTGCATTTTAGGGATTTTACGACTATGTCTATGGAATAATTTTAAGAATCCTAATACTTGTTGCAGCTCTCTTTTTTTATGGAACCTAACGTAATTCTATGTTTTCTACGTTTTATATACAACCCATGACCATAGATAACCCATGACTGTGTCTAACTATGCGTTAAAATAACAATCTATGTACAAAACTTAAAAAAGTGAATAACGTGGTAACGCAGATTAACAGAAATATTAACCATACGCTTCTTGTTTTTAATAATAATATTAGCGAGATACAATTTTTTTAAAANGAAGTAAAATATTTTGTTCTCATGTCTCATACTACCCTGTATGTGTAGCAGTTTTTATACGCACAATTACAAAGATATTATGCTGGTTAAGTATATACATGTATTATAAATATGATAAATACAGACACATAAATGTCTCCAGTTTCATTTTAAATAGAAATCATATATCTAATGTTAGTATTGGACATACGATTATTTTGCGTGTTTAAATTACCTTATCTCACTTAATAACAAAATCGTGAATATTTAAAAACCATTTGTATACCTCGACCTCCTTAAATACATCAGAATAATAATGATTTGTTGTTTTTATTTCTATTGTTAAACTTTAAATCTATAAACAATAGCATTAGACGAAAGATGTTCGTCAATTATTGTTTCAAGCATAGATTTTAAGTCAGCAGAGGGAATTCCCGGAAGATATATATATAAAGATATAAATTTACATATGCTAAATAATGATAATAACTCCGTGGTCTAAATTTGAACAAAAAGATCTGATCTATGAGTCAAGATCTATAGAATATATCTTTTATAGAACCCTCATCTATGATAGAACCTATAACATGTTCAATGATGTTTAAAATCCATAATGCATCCATTTGTCTATGAAATCCATAATGTCACGTGACCATTTATGAAGTTGTTTGTAAACTTTGATGTTCTTTAAAAAGTGGAATAATTTAGTGTTGTCTGTTAACCAATTTTATTTAAAAATTAGTGAAAGAATATATTGTGCATGTTCTGTAACATAATTATTTTTAGCGCCTCCAGTAAGTAATTGTAAAATGGCGCGCTAATTTTTCATTCTTATAACCTCACTTCTTTTGTTTAATAACGAAATGTTACGAAAGGAAGAAAGATGTATTTTTATAGAAACGTATGAAGATATCTGAAGGCGTTTTCCAATATATTTTTAAAGTTTTGATGTGTGCATAACAAAAATATAAAATTACAATTTCTGTGTAGATGGTACTCTGTTGATAGCACATCTGCTATGAGAGTTATGTTTAAAGTGTTGTAACATGGCAGACGTTGTCACTGTGAAAAAAGATGACACAGAAACAGCTTCTGCTAACAAAGATAAATTATTTGATCCGTCTATTGATATGTTAGTAAATGATTTTGATGACGAAAGGACTCTAGAAGAAGAAGAAGCTCTTGC
The DNA here is from genome assembly GCF_000699045.2 of Agrilus planipennis. Lineage (NCBI taxonomy): Eukaryota > Metazoa > Arthropoda > Insecta > Coleoptera > Buprestidae > Agrilus > Agrilus planipennis. The sequence goes on along the minus strand of NW_020438865.1, from coordinate 280,849 downwards.
TGCAGGAGAAGCAGAAGATCCTGTTGCAGAACTTTCTAACTTGCAAAAAGTACGTAACTAATCTTTTAGGAGATTAAGAGCTTTAAATATTTACTTTATTCTGCTTAATTTTAAGGAGAGTAATATGCCCTTAGAGGAGTTATTAGCAATGTATGGATACAGAGATATTCAAGAAAATGGTAGTCCAGAAGAAGATGAACAGGATGTAAGTGAAACTATGGAAGAACAAGAAAGTGAATCACTGGATCCCCCAGAATCAGAATCAAAACTTCATACATTGTATGAAAATATTCCTGATAATGATCAAGATGCTTCCAGATTGCTAAGATGTTAGTAATAGTAATTTGGAGTGGTGTATTTATTTTTTTGTTAATAGTAATTGTTATTTTTTTTATTAGCAGTCTCACGTGTAAGTGAAGAAGAAGATGAAGATTATGACTATACTCCAGATGAAGATGAGTGGCGAAAGGTTAATAAGGTTATTCATCCCATCATTTATTACTATAAGTGTTGAGAGTGTTTTACTAGTCTGTTCATATTCATTATCATGTGTCACAGTTTTTTTTGCATGTAAGATGTACTGACTATAATGTTTCAGAGTGCATGTTATTGCAATGCATATTTTAGTTGTTTAGTACATTTTATGTGTGCAACACATTTCTTCTCATTTTTCATTTCATTGCCATTAATTGTGATTCTTTAGCATGAAAATAAGTAATTGACGTTTTTTACACAACAAATTAATGTTGTTATTTATTAAGCATGCATGTGAAACAAAATACTTGTAAAACATTATTTATTACATTCTATCATATTTGTATAGTTTATTTGTTATATAGACTATTATGGTGGGAAGTGATTACCAAGCACAAATACCTGAAGGACTGTGTCATTATGATGATGCTTTGCCATATGAGAATGAAGATAAACTTTTGTGGGATCCAAATTCTTTATCAGAGGAAGTTGTAGAAGATTTCTTAAGGAGAGCCTCATCTTTAAATAAACCTCTTATCCCAATGGGTACACAAGTTCGTGATGACGAACAGGCCTTATACTTGCTCCAACAATGTGGTCAAAATGTCGAAGAGGCCTTAAGACGAATTCGAATTAATGTTATGCCTTCTTCAGAAAATATGAGCCTTTGGTCAGAAGAAGAATGTAAAAATTTCGAGTCAGGTGTTCGTTGTTTTGGAAAGAATTTCCATTTAATTCAACAAAATAAGGTACATTGATAAATTGTGTAAGGCATTCGCAGCCGTTGTCGAATCTGCTATTAATTTTCAGGCTTGTCTGACTGCCAAGAAGCCTAAAACCAATGACATGTTATGACTTTGCTATAATTTTTTCTCTGATGTGATTACAGGTTCGAACTAGGTCAGTGGGTGAACTGGTACAGTTCTATTACTTGTGGAAAAAATCTGAAAGACATGATATATTTGCAAATAAAACTAGATTAGAGAAAAAAAAATATACGTTGCATCCAGGTCTTACTGACTTTATGGACAGGTTTTTAGAAGATCAGGATGGGAGAGATAGAAGTTCATCACCAAATGTTCAAGTAAATACCTCTGAAAAGAAACTAGTATCTGATAACAATAGCCAAAATTCTAAGGCTCCTCTGGAAACATAGCATTACCCGTATTCTATTTTTTATAATAGTATAAGAAAATAACAAATTCAAAGGAAACAAAAGACAAATAAATTCTTAATTATGGACAAAAAAAATAGCAGTGTTGAACACATTTAAAGATTGGTGAGTTCTAAGTGATATCGTTTTCTTACAAAACTCATTTGATAAATGCAGTGCAAGTGAACATAACTAAATGCTTTATATTTATTGTTGCCTATTTTGTAGTTTTTTATTGCGTTAAATCTTCATTTAAATTGTATATTTTTATACTGTAAGAATAATAAGAACGTCAATTTTTTACAAAGATGTGTAACAATATTTTGTAGATAAGTGATACTAAAAATTATAAGAGTATTTTTGCATACGATAAATAATAATCAATCACTCGTGTTTCTCATTAATGTAACATACACTCCAACCGTCATATCAAAACTTACAAATAAGAGTCACCTTGTAAATTTAAACTAATATTTAATAAGTAGAGGCTATTTTATATAAAACACTGTGATTTAATTAACTTCATTTATAAGCAGAAATAATAACTGTTATAATTTGACGTAATTACTCGTTTTCATTCCAATTAACACATAAATACAACTTTTGAGTTGTAACTCTATCAAGTTCTGCAAAAAAAGTAATTTAAG
>NW_020438865.1:270749-276542 GCF_000699045.2 Agrilus planipennis | reverse complement strand
TGTTAGAGAAGCTAGAAAATTGTTTGATGATGTTTTATTAAGAAGAGATAGAGCTGAAAAAACTAGAAATGCCTTAAATGTTTTATCTAGGTTTAGATTTCTTTTTTGTTTGCCATGTATTATAGACCGTCATATGCAAAAACAAGATTATGATATTATTATAAATGACTATATGAGAGTCAAAAATTTATTTAATAGAACTGAAGTGCCTGTGAGTCATTTCTCACTTTTAATGGAACTTATAATATACTCTAATTGATTTTAGGTCTTCAAAACTGCTTTATATGAAACAGAGAAACGTATAATGGCATTACAAAAAATGTTACATGACAATTTACAAAAAATGCCTATTAGTATAGAAGAACAAAAAAGATTAATAAGATATTTAATTAATCTTGATGCACCTTATGAACCTGCTTGGGATGCTATACAAAGTCATGTTAATTATATTAATTTGCGTTTTAAAGAATGCTATGATGAACATAAATCTGCAGAAGCAGTTTTAGCTCAAGAACTTGGTAAATATTTCTTACTTTGTATTTTATGATTTACAGAGGATTACATATTTTTATTTCAAGCAAAACTAAAGAATTCTCATTCTTCTTCCAAGTTTAATAAGTACAATATACAAACGCAAGACACATTAAATTGTATCCCAGAAAATGTACTGTTTATAGAAGACCTTTGCGATATTTTATCACAACTGTTTCCAAATCTTTGGAAACTAGGACATTCATATTTTACAGGGGAACTTCTTCATGTAAAAATTGAACCCGGCAAACAAGTTGCTTTTAAGGTTTACAATTTTATTTATTTTTATTAACTAGTTTTGTAGTACACGCATTTCTTATAGCACGTTGTATTGACAATAATAGAAACATTTTGTAAAATGTTAAGAGCTGCAGTAATACCTCATACCTTAGATAAAAATGTTGACAAAAGTACTGTTGGCTCTTGGTCAGTAAAAGACATAAATATTATAGCACTTTGGTTGCCAAATATTTTACGCCATGTGCGGTCTTCATATAACATTTTAATTAAACTGGATCTTCCCAATGAAGCCTTAAATATTGTATCCGATTTAATTTTGGACCTGAAAATATTTTGTATGTCTGTTCTATTCAAACAAGCAACTGAGCAAGTTAGACAGCTACAGAAACAAGAGGACTGGAAAATAGAATTCAATGGGGTCACTGGATTGGTACTTTTTAAAAGACATTTGCTTTACATATGAAATAATTTAATTAATTTTAGCCACTGAAATATGAACAGCATCTTCAGAATGTAGTGCAGTTGGTAAAAGAGTCAGTATTAATAAGTGAGCAAAAAGAAGCATCATTATCAGAAAGTCCAGTTGCCCAAAAAGAATTAGAGAAAAACGTAGAATCACTATTTCTTGTATTTTATGACGTTTTAAAAAATTTAACATTTCAAAACGAAAATGGTGAAGAAGAGGGTTGTACAGCCGTGGTGTCCCAACTTATAGGAACCCCTGTATCTGCTTACAGAAATTATGGATCAACAAAAGAAGTACTTTTGTGGGAACATAAACTTTTAAAAGTTTTGGCAAACTGTCAATATATGACCAATACTGTATTGAATAATATTTTTGAGCTTTTTAACAAGTCTGGGATTGCGATGTCTAGAGCGTCAATAGAGAAAATAATGAATAAATTTTCGGTTTTAGAGAAGACTGTTTTAGAAACATATTTAGAGCAAAAAAGTGATCCATTAGTTGGTACCATAGAACCCTCGATGTATTTAGGAAAATTCGATTGGGACTGCGTCAATCCGGTTTCTTTAATATTAGACTATAATAAAAATAAAAACGTCAAAAGTCATCTGTGAGTCAAAAGTGTGAGACATATAGATAACCACAAAAAAATGTTATATAAAATAATATGGGGATGTTGTTTTGAAGAATATTTTACCCAGATTTTTTTTTAAATATGTATTGGTTTAATTAATCGTAAGCCTTGCACTGTTGATGTTCGTACTTATTCAGTTACTATTGTCATGGCGCCGCCCCCAATAGTAACAGGATTATCCCCAAATGAAGGGCCCCCTGGTACAAAGATAATTATAAGAGGAGAAAATTTTGGGACAAAGCCCACAGACTTAATAGGTATTATATCAAAAATATACTGATCTTGTAATTTATAATATGAGTAAATTAAAGGATTGACAATTTGTGGCTGTGATTGTTTACTATCGGCAGAATGGAAATCACCTAACAAAATTATAGCTAGATCTGGGCCAGGGAAAGGAAAAGGGGATGTTATTGTAACAACTAGGCTTGGAGGAATTGGATCATGTAATGTTACTTTTAAAGGTTGGTCTTCCATTACAATATGAGTGTTTTTTTCTTTATTTGTTCATTGTATTTTAAAGGATACCATGAAACAGTGGGTCCAATGAAAGAAAGTGCTGTTTGGGTTGAAAAAACCCCTTTATTTGTTTGGGGTAGGAATTCTCTATCTTCTAATACATTTCAACAAGAAGATCCCTTAGGTTTATCTGAAGAAGGAAATGAAAAGAAAATTTCAGAAGATGATCTTATGGAATTATTTCCAAATCTCTCGGGTGATATTACATCAGAAAATTTTTCTCCAGGATGGTTTCTTCTTGAGAACCATCAGTGTACCTCTTTTAATGATTTACAGGCAGGGTAGGTAAAAACCTTGTAGTAGTGAATAAATAATAGAGATAATTTCCTAGCTTGTTACATTTGAGACGAAAGGTCGAAAACCAAAAGGAAGGGCAGTTATCATTTTTAAAAGCAAATGTTGGTTCAGTAATGGATCAGATTGATACAATGGATAGATTGAAACAGAGCTTTGAGAATGATGTTACAAAGTATGGTACAGAACCAACTCATAAACTTGAGAAATCTATAAAAGGTAAATAAAATATATAGCAAAATATTAAAATAAAAAGGTCCAATTTCAGAGTCTGTTAGAGAAGCTAGAAAATTGTTTGATGATGTTTTATTAAGAAGAGATAGAGCTGAAAAAACTAGAAATGCCTTAAATGTTTTATCTAGGTTTAGATTTCTTTTTTGTTTGCCATGTATTATAGACCGTCATATGCAAAAACAAGATTATGATATTATTATAAATGACTATATGAGAGTCAAAAATTTATTTAATAGAACTGAAGTGCCTGTGAGTCATTTCTCACTTTTAATGGAACTTATAATATACTCTAATTGATTTTAGGTCTTCAAAACTGCTTTATATGAAACAGAGAAACGTATAATGGCATTACAAAAAATGTTACATGACAATTTACAAAAAATGCCTATTAGTATAGAAGAACAAAAAAGATTAATAAGATATTTAATTAATCTTGATGCACCTTATGAACCTGCTTGGGATGCTATACAAAGTCATGTTAATTATATTAATTTGCGTTTTAAAGAATGCTATGATGAACATAAATCTGCAGAAGCAGTTTTAGCTCAAGAACTTGGTAAATATTTCTTACTTTGTATTTTATGATTTACAGAGGATTACATATTTTTATTTCAAGCAAAACTAAAGAATTCTCATTCTTCTTCCAAGTTTAATAAGTACAATATACAAACGCAAGACACATTAAATTGTATCCCAGAAAATGTACTGTTTATAGAAGACCTTTGCGATATTTTATCACAACTGTTTCCAAATCTTTGGAAACTAGGACATTCATATTTTACAGGGGAACTTCTTCATGTAAAAATTGAACCCGGCAAACAAGTTGCTTTTAAGGTTTACAATTTTATTTATTTTTATTAACTAGTTTTGTAGTACACGCATTTCTTATAGCACGTTGTATTGACAATAATAGAAACATTTTGTAAAATGTTAAGAGCTGCAGTAATACCTCATACCTTAGATAAAAATGTTGACAAAAGTACTGTTGGCTCTTGGTCAGTAAAAGACATAAATATTATAGCACTTTGGTTGCCAAATATTTTACGCCATGTGCGGTCTTCATATAACATTTTAATTAAACTGGATCTTCCCAATGAAGCCTTAAATATTGTATCCGATTTAATTTTGGACCTGAAAATATTTTGTATGTCTGTTCTATTCAAACAAGCAACTGAGCAAGTTAGACAGCTACAGAAACAAGAGGACTGGAAAATAGAATTCAATGGGGTCACTGGATTGGTACTTTTTAAAAGACATTTGCTTTACATATGAAATAATTTAATTAATTTTAGCCACTGAAATATGAACAGCATCTTCAGAATGTAGTGCAGTTGGTAAAAGAGTCAGTATTAATAAGTGAGCAAAAAGAAGCATCATTATCAGAAAGTCCAGTTGCCCAAAAAGAATTAGAGAAAAACGTAGAATCACTATTTCTTGTATTTTATGACGTTTTAAAAAATTTAACATTTCAAAACGAAAATGGTGAAGAAGAGGGTTGTACAGCCGTGGTGTCCCAACTTATAGGAACCCCTGTATCTGCTTACAGAAATTATGGATCAACAAAAGAAGTACTTTTGTGGGAACATAAACTTTTAAAAGTTTTGGCAAACTGTCAATATATGACCAATACTGTATTGAATAATATTTTTGAGCTTTTTAACAAGTCTGGGATTGCGATGTCTAGAGCGTCAATAGAGAAAATAATGAATAAATTTTCGGTTTTAGAGAAGACTGTTTTAGAAACATATTTAGAGCAAAAAAGTGATCCATTAGTTGGTACCATAGAACCCTCGATGTATTTAGGAAAATTCGATTGGGACTGCGTCAATATTGTTACTGATATTAAGCCATATGCAAAAGAATGTCTTAATAATGTTATACATGTACATAGTGAGGTAATAATTAATGTTTCAAAAAAAAAAATAAGGTAAGATTAATATCTATTCTATATTTATAGGTTTATGGCGTTTCGCCGACTTTAGTTGATAGTATCCTACCTCAAGTAATTCAAACAGTAGCTGAGGAATTGTATAGATTGATGTCTTGTGTACAAAAATTTAATTTATATGGTATTCAACAAGCTAGAGCCGACATAGGCTTTCTACAAAGCATGTTTTCTAGCTACCTTACACCAAAGGCCAGGTAAATGCTTTTTAATATTATTTTTATGTACTTATTTACTCACAACCGATTTTCGAAAAATGCTTATGCAGGAATCTTTAAAACCGAAAGCTTTAGATTATTCTTTCTTAATTTCTATTTTAACACTAATACTAATATGTACCTTTATTTTTTAATTTATTAGATAAGTCATTAAAATACATTGTTGCATAGTAAACGTAACTTCTTTGTCCAAATATTAACATGTGTGTTTAAATAAAAATTACACAAACTTTTTAAATTAATTATTAACTTTTCAGTACATTTTTTAAAGAAGCGTTGGATGCAATACCACAGTTAAAAAATGGAGAACAAACGTAAGTTTTAACTTTGAATTGTAAATAGTTGTTTTTAAAAATTGTTGTGCTTTTAGGATTGTAGAGGATGTTATTGCTAAGAGTTCAAAGAAGATGAAATTACAGGCATTATGTCTAATAAAAACCGAAAACAACATAACATTGTGATGCTAGTGATTTATTACTTTTTTACTTCAAATAACGTTTACGTTTACTTTTCTTTCAATACTTCGGCGTTTATTAACATATTAGGTAAATAGTTATGTACCTATACTTGTTTGTTTTAGTTTATATAAATTTTTCCAATTTCAAATGTAATAATTACCTCTATGCATATTTGTACACATAAATATTTATTTTATCTTTACTTTATAATAATTTTACTTTTGTTTATATTGTAAATATGTAGTAATTTATTTTGT
>NW_020438865.1:210630-270744 GCF_000699045.2 Agrilus planipennis | reverse complement strand
GAAAACTTCTATTTATCAATTATTTTAATACTAAAAAAGGAAAATAAACATACTTTATTTCAAAGAAAAATTAGTTAACTGAGTATTATACAGTAATTAAAAACAACAGTTACTTTCTTTGCAAATACTTTTTTTAATAAATATACATATCCTCTTATTTAGTTTTGACTTGCTTTTTGTAGTCTTCATTTTTTATTTGCTAAAATGCATAAAGTATGTTAATAATTTTTGTTTTATTTTATATAACTTTTTAAATTTGGCGCCTCAAGAAATTTTACTTTTTTCATACGTCAATGCTTTCTGTTCGTATATTGCAAGTTACGAAATAAATAGAGAAGTGAATATTCATGGTTGACGTGAAGAGCACGAAAGGGATCTATGTGTTTGCGATGGCCATATACGGAACGTTGTGGAAAAAATGAAATAGAAAAACGGGTTTAGAAAAAGATATCGCAAACTATACAGCTACATGTATATGCTTTCCCATTGTACCATTCTCTGTTGTAAATATATTATAAAGAGGGTTTTATATAGAAACATATAAATTTTATTTTCATTTGAAAAAGTGTGATGTTGAAGATTATTTTACATATTACAATAAAATTAGGCATAAAACCATGACGAATAAAGAACTATCTGGTAAGTTTAGATTGAAGATACATTTAGATTGAGACATTCATAATGTAAATTTTCAGTTAATTTTAAGTTATATTTCTATTAAAAATTAATGTTATCAATAATTTCTAGGTTCCCATGCTATAATGGATGAGGAAAACGTAAGTATTTCAAAAATCGTTTTTTATTCGCCAGACAGAAAGGTTAGGTTTTTATGTTTGATAGCAATTTATTCAGTATGTGTTATTTTAAGATTAAAAATGCATTTTCTCTTTAGGGTTGGATTTTCTTAAGGAATAGCTGACATTGTTTATTATCATCTGCATAAATTTGTTTTAATTTTTACTATTTTAGCAAGAAGATACATTCAAAAATGCAAATGGTCGAAAACGTCCTAGAACTAGTGAAGACTTTTATTTATTTTGCACATATATACTAGAATATGAAAATTATGATGCCCAAAAAAACGAGGTAAGTTGTTTTCTCATAATTAGATGGTTAAGATACTTCTGTTATGGCTGCATTAGTTATTTTATTGTTTAGGAGTATTTGCAGATTTTTAACCATATTTATATGATTATCTGGTTAATTCATTTGTATTGCTCAATCAAATGTAGAGGTGGAGGTTTGGTGTGTGATATAAATATAATTATAATTTTTTAGGAAATTAGGAATTCTACAAATCTTAGTCCTCCTCTAGATAGTTCAGGTAGTAGTGTCAATTCTGAATCAAATTCTGAAGCAACTAACTCTGGACAAGACGATAAACCTAGTGGTGACGAAACTGATGAAGGGAACGACTCACATGATCTAGTCACTTGTTATTGTGGAAAGCCGTTTGCTGGTAGACCCATGATTGAGTGTTCACTTTGTCTTACCTGGATACATTTATCTTGTGCACGAATTAAAAAGAACAACATCCCAGATGTAAGTGTTAAACATAAAAATTATATTATTTAGATGTCATTGTACTGGCTTAAATAGGTCTAATGTTTTCTATAATTATAGGTATTTCACTGTGCCATATGTAAAGCAAATAAAAAACAAAGGGCTGTGTCTCCTTCGAATCCTCCTGATAAAAGTAAGCGCCACAAGAAGCCATCGTAAGTAATCCAATTGTATATATTAACTGAGTTAAGATCAGTTTGTAAAAATATGTAAATACTCTGAACTGTACATTTAATATTGATATGTTTTTAATAAGAACATTTGTAACAATAATGAATATTCTTCAAGAACTGTAACATCTTTTATGTTTGTTATATAATGTAATTGTGATAAAAAAAATCGCCCACTATTTTTATCTACTGATAGATACCCACTATTTTTGTAAGTTTGCAAATTGACGTTTGGAATTTTTCAACCAAAGAACTGTTTGATGAAGATCGAATTTAATGAGGTGAATTATCTCACTGATTTTAGGGTGCAAACATAATATGATGATTTTCGTATAATTTTTATTTTTTATATTGTGAAAGGAGGTGATATCCTATCTCAAACACATCAGTTCAACCAGACAATACATTAATATTGTGTACAGTGTACACTGATATTTTTAAATATGGTATGTGATAATAAATATGAATTCTTGTCTTATATTAGTTAAATTGGCATTACTAACTAATCATAAGTAACTATTAGACTCGAAATGAATGAATATCTTAGTAAAATAACAAATTATTTAGAAAATATATTGTTTTTATCTTTTTTTTTTAATTGGTAGTTTTATTTTTACACAAGACTGAAAAAATTTTCAGTAATAAATTCATTTCCTATCGTGTTGGTAATTTACTATTTATATTCTAAATTGTTAACCAATACACTGGAATAATAGTAAAAACTATTGCAGTTGTTTGTTGCTGTTTTACAAAAAAAATGGTGAGGTTCTTTTTTGCTGATTCTACCACTATTTAGAATATATGTTTGGTTGATTTAGATGAAGAGTAATGTAGTATATTGCCTCTAAAGGTACAGTTTTGTTTAAAAAGGTAAATATTTGTAAGTTGTAAATATGGTTAATTCTAAGCTGAATTGTAGATTTATCTCCTTTTTTTTTTACTTACATTGATGTATTGTGCAATGAATTTTTCTCATACAATTTTAAATGGGAAAATAAAATGTACATTTTTTCAATGATGTTTGCTATCATTTGTTACAATATAATATAAAATAAAGGTATTGATTTTTTAATGAGTACTAAAATTTGTAGTATAAATTTGTTTTATATCATTAATAGCAGCTGTTAATTTGTTCCTTTTTTTTTTAATTTGTAATTGAATATTTTTTTCTGACACGTAGTTTTATTTATTCCTTGCCTTAACCTGTTCTTTCTTTTTAAATTGTGCGATGTATTTATTACAAGGAATATTTCATTCTTGGAAGTAATTGCAAAATAGAGAATATTTCTAAATAAAATGGTTTATAACTTCAGTTGCAGAAGTTGCACTTCTAATAAAAAACTATAGTAGCCTATAAAATGCCAATATAAAACNCAAGCAAATAACTAAATTAATCTTCTTATAAAATTAATAGTAAATGATTCTGTGTTTGAAACATGAAATTATTTTTTAATGTGTTAAATTAAATCGTAATAGGTATGCTAAGAAAATATATATTAACACATTTAGTATTTAGCTCTGGTTTTTGTTATGGTAGAGGCACATTTGCTTAATAAAAAATTAATATGTATTGAACGTCCTTTCTAACTGAATAAGTGTGACGCATGTTATTAATTTGAGCTATTTTAATTGCTGTGGATAACACAGATGTAAATGCGTCAATTATGTGATTTTTAAAGACCTAGTAAACTGTACGGAAAAAGACTTGTATCAGCTAATTTTTGCTATTTTTAACTCTGAAAAATGTAAAACAATTGGATTAAGTTTATTGAAAAGCTTCATAAAAAGTATCCTTTAAAACGTGACAGTACTCAATTTAATTAAGTATATATACTATAAAATAAATCAAAGTTTGCTTTAATTGTAAAATCGATAAAACGAATTTGATTTTTAATTAAACAGGTTTCGCTTGTCTTATCAGATTGATTAGAAATGATTATTAAGATATATTTTTTATTTCCACACTATAATGTGTTTATCTCTAGTATTGCATAAGTATAAAAATTAATTTTCCTTTTAGAAGAAATACAAAATAGCATTAGAATCATTATTTGCATTTATTATTAAGATGAAAGATTTAAAAGAAATGGCTATGATACTAAAAGAATATGATTTTTCAGGTCATAGACTTCGGATCATCGTGTTATGAACATCAGAGAGTGTATACCTACATCCAGTCTCGTTTTTATCGGGCTCCTGAAGTAATTCTTGGAGCGAAATATGGGATGCCAATCGACATGTGGTCTTTGGGTTGCATACTTGCAGAACTTTTAACAGGATTTCCTCTTCTTCCTGGTGAAGACGAGGCTGACCAACTCGCTTGCATAATGGAACTACTTGGTATGCCTCCGCAGAAGCTTTTAGATCAATCAAAACGCGCTAAGAATTTCATAAGTTCAAAGGGTTATCCTCGTTATTGTACAGCGACCGCTTTGGCAGATGGTACAGTAGTGTTAAGTGGCGGGTTGAGTCGCAGAGGCAAGCCAAGAGGCCCACCTGGATCGAAAGAACTTAAACGGGCGCTTAAGGGTTGTGATGACCCACTGTTTCTAGATTTTATTAAGCGCTGTTTAGAGTGGGATCCTGATGTACGTATGACACCTGCGGCTGCATTACGTCACGCATGGCTTCGTAGACGTTTACCCAGACCTCCGCAAGAGAAGAGCGAGCCCACAAGAACTCCGACCGGCTTGCGTACCCCCAAAAGTAACACGTTGCTAAGTAGTAACAGCAATAAGGTACGTGTACAACTTAGCGATGAAAGATCGGCAACATTACATTCTCAACATAGCACGCATTCAGGGAAGTTGCCCCCTGTCACGTAGCCTATTTCTGATGTGGTACTACATGTGATTCTAGGTTAATTCTAAGTAGTCAATGACTGTGTTTTTAACACATATCGTGCGTAGTATTGTGATTGCATTAATAGTTACTACCATTAAAGATGGTGACTTAAAGCAAGATGCACACATGTATTTGAGTGTTTGTAAGTGTTAGTAACTTACAATGATTTTATAACGTTTCGATAATCCATAGAGTAAATATTAATATGTATATGTCTACCCTGACAAACCCAATTTCAAACTATTAAATACATCTCTTTAAAACCGCCTCTCATATGTGAAAATTAATGTAAACGCTAATTTGTGTTCTCTCCTTTTTATTAGCTTCTTATAATCATTCTTTTCCGTGTACTTTATTATGATATTTTCTTGAAAAGTAATGTAGATTGACTTTGTGGTTGGGTGTGATAGGGAAATATATACGTGTTAATTCATAATAAGCAGAATTTAGTAATCAAAGATAATTTATTTAATAGGCGTTGGCTTGCATCCATTAATTAAAAGTCGTCTGGATTTGATTTTGCAAGTTAGACTGTTCTGACACTGTCGTTTATATATTTTTATTGTGCAATAATTTATTAACTAACCAAAAGTTAGTCCTGTTTGATTTAAAGGATCTTGAAAGTAGTGACACAATGTTTAAAGTCTTAATGTGGCAATAAATTAACATTTTCAAAAGTAAACCAAAGGATAAGAAGATATCATACAGATTTCTTGTGCTATATCCCTTTTCTTTTTTCTTTAACTACGTTTTATATTTAAAACTTACCATATTTGATAAATTTATGAATTAACATGGTATAACAATTTTAAAAAGGTAATATGTGATATATTAATTGCGAGTGAATAAGAAATTTTTATTGTACCTGAAAGTGATATAAGTTAGGTGTTTGCTTTCAAGATTCATTAAAAATTCTTTAACCGAAGTTATATACTTAACGATTAGTAATTTTGTGCAAGTTATGGAGCTGTATTGGATTTAAGCTGAATAATTATTATTTGCTCAATAGTTAAGCTGCATTTGAAAAGTAAAGAAAAAACAATGGGTCTTAATACTAATAAACTTTTGTATATTTGATAATATAATATCTCTTAGAAACTGAACCGCAGTGATAGATCTACGTTTTTCAAGGTTCGTACATAATTTTAAATTAAATTCAGGGTATAGGCTCGATTCTTGAGCAACGTGACTGCTTATGATATTTCAGTAGCATGCTACATTTACATTGCATTTATTTTCGGTAGTAGCAGAAGTCAACTTTTAACACACTGTTATATTTTTTCTTCAGAAATGTAATAATTATAATGGTTTCTTTTTGTGGTTCCACACACAATCATCTTAAAGGTATTTTAAAATTAATGAACATTAGGCATTTCTCACAAGTAAAATATTTTATTCACGGAACCGCTTATTTGAAAGTTGTTATTAAAAGATAATTTTATTACATTGCTTTCAAAATTTCAGATTCATATGTAATTAAGGGCCAATAACTCTTACACTTCCTATTGCTGTGTGTTATAGTGTTATATAACACAAGGGTTTAGCAAAGAAACACATTAATGAACAAAAAGAGAATAGAAGAACAGAAATATTGTATGTATATAATAGGGCTTATATTTAATCATTTTAAAAATACTTCACACATTTTGCATAAAAATCAACTTGCATTATTCAGATCTAATGCAGTAAATATTCCTCAAAATACTGTTGTAACAATTTTTTTATATAACTACTGATAACCGACATCCAAACAGATACTTATAGTTATTGTACTTTTTGTTTTTTTTTATAAAAAGGTAGATTTTTAGCAACAAAATTGAGCATTTCTAGAACACAATATTCTTCTTTATATCGAATTATTTCGTTTTAAAGTAATTTACCAGTATAATGGCATATTTAAAAGTATGCCAGTTATATGGAAAAATGAGTGTTAAAAATTAAATTTTTTCATCCCGATTTTTGATCTGCGTCTGTTTTACGATTACATGATGATTAATACTTAATTTTTTTTTGTAGCCTTTACAAGTCTCGTTAAGATTAATTTCCGTTTTATTTCGATTTAATTCACTTATTTTATTTTCAATTTTCCAAACCGTTCCGTCCANCATACACAATAAAATTTGTAGGCATGAAAAAGATATAAATTATATCACTACTAATTTTTATGACACTTGATACATATCAAAAAATATTCCCAGTATAGTAGTATCAAAAGTAACAGTGTAAAGAATTCATTTTAATTTTAATAAGTAGTTGCTAGTTTAAATTTTTAATACACTGTCCCTTTTTACAAACACATTTAATCTGATATACATTGATGCATGTAAATCAATAAAATTTTAAGTAAAAAACAGTCTTTTTCAGATGGAGTAAACAAGTCGTTACTATAACACGTTTCTTGTTAACACTGATTTTACTTTTACTTCATGTATTTCCGTTTTTTTAGAATTACTTGGTAAATGCAGCAAACACTGCCCATAAAACTTCTGTAGAATTTGGCTTAACAGATTCTTGTTCAAAATCCAAATCCAGAAGTTCTCGGACTCTTTTTGATGCTAGCTCGTAATCATCGTCATTGAGCGGGGCAAAAGCATTCTCTAAAACATCACTGGCATGGGCAAGGAATATCAGAGCCAGCATTCGCTTATCCATGCGTTGTGGATCATTTATCCATTTTGTTAATACTGCATCTTGAATCTACACAAAATTGGATATCAAAATACTTCAAACATTATTAAAATAAAAATTACCTTTTTAACAAGGCGACATTTTGTAACGTTGTCGGTAAGAGGATGGGTTGTCATATCAAAAAGCAAAAAATTCTGTTTCTCAGTGGTTAAAACGCCCTTTTCAACTAAATTCTTTGCTAAACGTTCTCTCACGTTTTTGAGTTGATATCGCAATTTTAGCGGATTCCATGTCTCGCCTATTAAATCAAAGCAAACGTCGTAATTTTACGTGTATTGAAAACTTAAAAGGAATTGTTTAACGTTTTCATTCAGAAAATGAAGATTATTAATTTAATAAATGCATCTTTTAAGTATAAAATCATTTATTGATAAAAAGTAAAATGCGTTTTTAAATACAGTGAATAGCTTTGTAAAAAATGCTGTCAATTGAAAAGAAAAATTTGTGATTAGTTAGTGTTGCGAGGCAATACTTCTGATTGTCGGCATTTTTTACAAGTTTAATGGCTGTATATAGATAGTGCCTATAGCAGAAATTAGTAATGTATCGCTCTTTGTTTAGATAAAATAAATATTAGATTAAATGTAAATAATATAGACTATATAGTAATAGCTCTAAAGACATACTTCAAGTTATTTTTAAAATTTATTAGGACTTTTGTGTTACTTAAATATTTTTTATAAGTAATAATTAAGTACTTTCATCTTAAAAATTCGATGATAAATATTAAAAATGAACGGTAGCAAGGACAATCATATTTTTTGTATAAAAATTTTATTTTTTTTGTAGTTCTTACGTGTACACTTCCTGAGCTTATTATTAAATTAAGTTTAACTGTCTGAAAATTTCTTTCACTCGTTTTTACCTGATGATTTTGAAAAGTACTTACAGTATGAATTTAGAGTTTACATATATATATATATATATATCTTTGTGCTTTTCTTGCTTTAATGATTTAAGCTTCTGTAAACTCTGGGTAGAGATTAGCATAAAGAAGCTATGATAACAGTTATGATCTGCAACTTTATTAAATTTAGACTAGCATTGAATGGAAATTGTGTGTTCACTTCCTCTCATTTGTAATGATTTCTTTTTGTGTTGCCTAAATATTTTGACTGAATCTAAAATTGTATGGAAACTAACTGGTTTGTTAGTATTTAGTATTAATCTGTTTGTTTTTTTTTTACGTTATAATTTATGTGTAGGAAGTAGTAAATGTCAGCCTCATGTGTAAGTAATTGTCCTCTTGTAATTAAGGCCTTACAGGGCTCTTTATAACTCGGCCTAGGGTTCTTTTGTATTTAATTGTACGGGGCCACACCATCGCTCATTTTGTATGTATATAATTAAATAGTCCGAATACAAACTAATAACTGAAGGGCTTGATCTCTTTAATGTTAATTATTAACTAAGGGCAAACTGCTCGGGCCTTATAGTTGTGAACTGCTCTTCTGACCACTCAGCCATTGGTCCTTTTATTGTAGCACAAAAGTGTTCCAACTTTGGTCTTTTTAAGACTACTTACTATTGCCCTAACCATTAGTTTTAGAAATAATGTGATGTATGTTTTCTAGGTAAGTCATGTTTATACATCATACTGATCAGTTAAAATCCTCTATTGTAAGTTTTCATTCTATATAGTATGATGGTAAAATATATCATTTTTTGCAGTTCCTGGAATTTTATTTGCTACTAAACACTAAAATAGTCTATTATTATAATTAACCCAGTGACTATGCAGTTCTTTTTTACAAGGCGAGGGTGACTGCTTTTTTATTGTGTTAGTTTTTGCTTCTAATAATGTCTTTCTTATGGTAAGTAAACTGCATACTAAAAATAAAATTAATTAGCCAGAAAATTCATTTTATTTACATTACATTCTTTTTACAAAATTATAATCATAATTTAACATAAAATATATTATCAAATATTATTACAATACAATAATTCGTGCCAATTACATCATTAAAATTGAATAATCGTAATACAATACATTAACCTGCTCGAAGGAAGTTAATTATGATGTTTGCTTATTGGGCGTTTTATGTATAAACAAATTTTATATGATCACAAAGTGCAACTGATGCACATAACAAATAATGAAAATATAAATACTAAAGTGTTTAATACATACACAATAAAATTTGTAGGCATGAAAAAGATATAAATTATATCACTACTAATTTTTATGACACTTGATACATATCAAAAAATATTCCCAGTATAGTAGTATCAAAAGTAACAGTGTAAAGAATTCATTTTAATTTTAATAAGTAGTTGCTAGTTTAAATTTTTAATACACTGTCCCTTTTTACAAACACATTTAATCTGATATACATTGATGCATGTAAATCAATAAAATTTTAAGTAAAAAACAGTCTTTTTCAGATGGAGTAAACAAGTCGTTACTATAACACGTTTCTTGTTAACACTGATTTTACTTTTACTTCATGTATTTCCGTTTTTTTAGAATTACTTGGTAAATGCAGCAAACACTGCCCATAAAACTTCTGTAGAATTTGGCTTAACAGATTCTTGTTCAAAATCCAAATCCAGAAGTTCTCGGACTCTTTTTGATGCTAGCTCGTAATCATCGTCATTGAGCGGGGCAAAAGCATTCTCTAAAACATCACTGGCATGGGCAAGGAATATCAGAGCCAGCATTCGCTTATCCATGCGTTGTGGATCATTTATCCATTTTGTTAATACTGCATCTTGAATCTACACAAAATTGGATATCAAAATACTTCAAACATTATTAAAATAAAAATTACCTTTTTAACAAGGCGACATTTTGTAACGTTGTCGGTAAGAGGATGGGTTGTCATATCAAAAAGCAAAAAATTCTGTTTCTCAGTGGTTAAAACGCCCTTTTCAACTAAATTCTTTGCTAAACGTTCTCTCACGTTTTTGAGTTGATATCGCAATTTTAGCGGATTCCATGTCTCGCCTATTAAATCAAAGCAAACGTCGTAATTTTACGTGTATTGAAAACTTAAAATTATTTAAAACAGTATTTGTATAGATAAAAGTTTATTTATTTGGAGCGTACTTAAATACTAGATATTGGTAAAATTAAAAAGCTGCATTACTATAATCTTTTTTGATACATTCCAAATTAATAATTAAAAATATATCGGTTTTATCAAATACTTTCTACAGATAAGTGATATAATACCTGAATAATGTTAATAAAAATGACAATTAACAAGGCCACAAAAATATATCTACAAAAGATAAAAGTAATAGGAACATCTTTACAGAACAATTTTTAATTTATAATTTTGTAATGTTTTTTTTTTAATAAAACTGACACTTACCACTTAAATATTCAATCCAACTTTGAACAGTTTCAGGTGGATCTGTTTCTTTTATATGTTTTAAAGCTTCATCCAATAAAACATCACCTGTAGGGGTATCACTTTTAAGAATTAGCTTTCGAGATAAAAGTCCCTTGCGTCTCATGCCAGCCTTCTCCAACTCTATTCTTCCTCGTAATCCGAGTTCAACCAAGATGCACCCCCTTAAGCCACTAGATATACAATCATTCCAAAATGAAGTGTAACCCTTTAAAATACAAGTAATTGATGGTGGCCCTTATGGCAGGTATTTGAAAGTGTGTAGGTACCTCTTTATCTTTAAGTCCGAGAAGTAGAACTTCTTCCATTAGTGTTAATCGAGTTTCTTTTGAGTCTCCATCTTCTAAGTCATCAACTCGATCATCTTTCTTATCAAATCCATGCTGTTCCTTAGTCACACCTTCACTACTTTCACGAGTTATATTTTTTCTTTGTATGAGTCCATCAGTACGATTCATTTTCAATAGGAATCACAGTCAGTTTACTAATATATATTCTATTTTTTCGCAGAGTATGGGTATATATGATAATTTAGGAGCTTCAATAAAGCTTTAATTGTGAAATTTCAATGTTGACGTTTAACAAGTCAATAAACATGGCGAAATGTCAAATTGATAGTGTGGTTCACAACATAAATGAGTTAGTATTTGAAATTTTGAAAATATTCATTAATTTTTTTAAACGCATGCATTTTGGGTAGAAGTCAGAAAAGAAGTACTGTCTTGTATAAATTCACTTACTGCGTAGCAGTTTTTTAAAAGAAATTAAAAATCTAATCAAAAATAAAGAAATCATTTACGATTAGTTTTAGTTCGTAATTTGAACAACTCACAAAAACTGTCAATGAAATTTTGTAGTCGCCAAGTAGTTTTGCTATTATTTCGATAGATGGCAGCAAATGTACAATTTTTGCTTAAATACACTCATAAAAAAAATTATTATACTAGTTGGACCCACTTAATTGAAGTTGCATGATGTAATGGTGTTATTAACTTGTTATTACTTGTAAAAAATAATATTCTCACACACAATTAAAACAAGGGAAGTGTTAACAATATATGATATTTTAATACGTATTTCAAATTAAAAATGTTTGTTTTCTTTTGTTTTAATACGCATTAAAAAGTTTTTAAACTGTTGTATTTTAAACTTTTTATTGTCTTTTTGTATTATTAGGAATTGATTATTGAAAACAGTTGGAATATTTATTAAATAAATGTATGATCATTATATCTATAAAAGTTTACACGAACTAAAAAGCATTTCTGTTTATGTAAGAATCGTTGATAACATACTGGCGCCGGAAGAATATTATTTAAGAAAATAAAGATTGCGATATACACAACAAATTTTGGCTTATCTTTTACAGTTGTGTTTGTGAAATTTAATGTCATTTTATTAATTATATTTTGAAACTAAATTCCACTCGGGTAATGGTTTAGTAGCTATTTTGTTTTTCTTTGATTATTTTTTTTATTTTATCCTCTACCATCTATTTTATAAGGAATATAAAAAATAATAGTGACTAACTAGTTATAACTTTTAAACATTATTTTGTGATGTAAGTAATTAATCGTAAAATTAATCTTTGAATAAGTTTAAATTCGGATTTAAGCTTCATGGCTTTATATGTTGTTATGCAGGTTTTTTGTACCATAATAAAATAAAAATTTGAATGAATCAATTAATTATATGTGAATATTTACGTATTCGCTGTTGTTGTCCATTGCGCGATAAGAAAACGTTTGTGTACTTTTTAATACAGGCGTTGCTGAAGTAGAATTAGATCACCCTCTAATCAAATTATTTTATTTTTAAGAATGGATATTTACTCGTACAGTCATCATGTTTTTACTGTGTTGATGTCCAAATAGTTTTAAACAGTTATAACAACAGTAGGTCTTTATAAAAACTTTTCTTTGAACTTGGGAACTAAAAAAAGAAAATTCAAAAGAAGTGCTTCGCCGTGAGTAACGATTTTGATGCAATCGATTAATTAAAGTATTATAAAATATGTTGGAAAATTGAATAAGCTAAATAAAAAGAATGTTAAAACGTGTTGATGATTAGCACCAGTGAACTCACTAGCGGGACCCAGAATCTAGTGGGCCCAGACAACAGAACTAGGTATTATATACAACATACCAGTGCCACATGAGACTGAGAGCGATTGACATCGTTTGTGGCTTAACTCGCGGTCAGTTTTGTGTACGTTTGTTGTGTACGGAACACTTGAAAAAATAAGCAACAACATTTGCCAAAAACAATTTTCAATCAGTGAATACTTTTCAGAAATGCGTCTTTTATGTGAAAATTTTCTTATCCAGGAGTGACATTCATTTTTACCGAAGTTATCGGTGGTTTTTTGAAACGTCTTCATAAGTGGTATGTTTTTTGGGGGCCGTTAACCCACATCTTTTTTTATTTATAAATGTTATTGTCATATTATATGAAAATGGCACTTTTTTATTTTGTGTGGGCACTCATTAACAAGCGGAGTTTGCGATCAGTCATGTTTAGGTCACACACCTTCGAATTTTAATTTTTCCATGAATTCCTCTTGTAAATTACATCACAACTGAATTAATTTTATTGTACTTATTGCATTTTGGATTGTGCACGCCTTCGAAAATTTGTTTCTGCTATAATAGATGTACGCATGCGTCCGGAATTAATTTTTTATTATTCTTTTTCTACCATTATTTATGATTAGACATTATGAACTTTTTTACCCAAAGATGAAATACTTTTCGATTCAAATATTTGATCTTATGACTTTATCTTACGTCTTTCAAACAAGTTTTTCGAGTTGTCGCTTTTTTTTCACATCACGTGAAAACAGGGCATAGACTTTTTTTATTTTATGTCGTCTGAATGTTTTAATATTTATAATAGATAATCGTCATCGTCAGAAGTTTATTTATTTTGCAACAATAGATTAATAGGAACTTCTTTATACCATGTACTTATATGTATGTAATTGAATTTGACCGTCCGATATTCGATTGTTACTATTTTGTAGGAATGTTTGTAGTATATGTTGACATAATTATTATTAGTTAGTATCCATGTGAAAGTGTCAACGTTATTTTTATTAGTTCATTAATTGTTAATACGAATATATGCACTTAGATTGTGTGACTCATAAATATATTATAAGCTAGTAAGTAAACAGTTTTAGCTCATTGAACGAGACATACTGTGGTCGTGAAAACAATGGGCTGTTCATTCTTAATTCATTACGCACATTTTAATATGTATATAAATAATATCTACTGAATGAATTTATTTCTACCCAAGGAAATATGACTTCCCAGTTTTTATTTTTATCAATAGAACTTTTTTTGCAATTTAATTTTTTGCTTCAGTAAACTACGTAAATATTTGTGCGTTCCTAATTCCTGTTAAATGTTTGCTTATAACTAAATGTTTTTATTAAATATCCGATACATATGCATATATAAGTACAAAGTTTTAAATTGTAGACGTAATGTGCCATTGCGATTTACATACAACATAAACCCGAACGATGAAAAGGCTTTATATTGTCTATCTGAATAGCATCCTATAATACAATCTCACATAAACACCTTGTTTGTATCTGAATTTAATAACCTTGATTTACCTCTCTGTTTTTACGTCTACATTTTTTGTTTGTTTTTTGCTTCATTAATATTCTATTTCAGATAAACTCTTACCATTAGCTTGTTATATTGTACCTAATGATTACTCAAAAAATCCTTTAAGCGAATAAATCAAAAGCGAGCTTGATCGAAAATAGATTATACGTTTTAAATCGTTATTTTTTTTATATAAGCCTAATAGGAATTTATCCTTTACATTACTACGGTTTTGTTTTACTTACTCTGTAAGAAATGATGTCAGTGTTATATGGAGTAAACTGTGAAATAAATAACATGTGATACTTTGCTCTTTTTTTTTGAGGATTCCAACACATGTTTTCTTTCTGCTAGTGACGTTATCCTACAATATATTCGTTTGAAACTATACAGGGTGGATTTTATTAAGATTAGTACCCAAGGTAATTGCAAATTCTAGGCCTTAATAATGTAGGATGTATGTCTGTATAATAGGTACCTTTGTTTTCTTGTTACAAAAAAATAACGTATTTTGCAATTTGGTTTTAGTAAGCGAACAAAATGAATAAATTATTTGTTATTAACAAAAGTTTCTTACGTAGATTTTATTTGTACATACACATGCATTATGTTTTACCGAAATTATTTCGCAAATGTTTCTTTAAAAGATGTATTATAGGTAGGTATATGCTATAAATGTATTTACTTTCTACTGCAACAAACAAAATAAATTTACTCCCACATTTCGAAATGTAGCTACAAAATATACATATGTAAATTCGTGTATTATGTAATGATTTGGTCATCTACATATTGTAAGTGCCGAGCCTGTATAGCAAAATGTGCCGCTCAATCGGTTATTTTCGGTAAATAATAACGTTTTATAGTATGTTACACAATAAAATTGGACGATTCAAAATATCATCTTTTGTGTCGAATGTGATACAACAGCAGATGTAATTAAGTGTGTAGAAATAACGTTTTATATTGATTAGTGACTCATACTTAATCAGACTATCCGTAATTTTTATGGTTTACTACTAGTTTTATTACTTCTACAGTAACCACCTATGTGTATGTACAAGCACTTGGAAGACATGCAAACAAGTACATCTTTCATATCTTTATCGTGAGAGGAAACTAAGTAGGTTTATTGTGTATAACATAATTGTAAAAAAAGTTGATAACAACGTCAAAAGGCTCATGCCCTTTTTAAACCAATTAGTATTCAATGACACTCTCGGCCGGAAGTGAGAAGAAAATTATGATACAAACGTAACGTGAATGTTTTATTTTACACATACTGAATGAATGCACCTGAGACTTGCCGTCTCTTCACTATTTTTTTTTTTTGCCTGAATACTAATAATACTTGGTTTACGATTGTTTGTATTTCAACGTGTTCATTGTCATGTTTATAGGTGTTACTTGTAGCGAGATAAGATAACACCCAAAGTAAAATTACATTCAACTATTAAAATATATCTTAACGTGAACCTCCAATTTGGATGAGGCCATCACAGTGCTTTCTATCATGGAAAAAATTAATAAAAAATAAAATTGGAGAAGAAATTATTAAGAGATGCGATCTATTTGGAATACTTGCATTCGAAATGCAAATACAAAATAAAAAATACCTATTTTTATCTTGCATTTAAATGCCTTTGTAAAATGCAAAATACATTTTTGTCGTTAAAAGTTTGGCTAGTATCATCGATCAAACATTATATAAAATGATGAATGACAGTTGTTCAGATTGGCCATTGAAGGTATTAGAACCTTAAAAAGGAGACAAAGAGACGTTCCACGAATGCCTTCTAATTCTTTAACTGAAGAGCGCTCAAAAAATTCTAAACTCTTTAGAAATTGATTACTTTGCTATGATCGACATTGTTTTCCGGGTTCAGTCTCATGGTTGATGAAATTTTGAAAGTTCCAAATTGATATCACCACCTGCTAAATCTACGAAATTCTATTCAAAACAATATCGAATTGAAAAACGCCAGTTGTGTAATACTGAAAACTACAAGATATTGTGGTATGCAAATCCAAAATTCTTAGAAAACGATTCGAAAAACTTTACTTATTAGATGAACCCAAAGCTAAAGAAACTGATTCCATTTGATTCTCTTATTATAATGTGTAAAAGATCAGAAACAAAATGGGGTTGTAAATATTTTGATATAAAATGATTGATCTTGTTTTTATATCAATAAAATTATTTGCAACCCTATTTTGGCTCTGACGTTTCACGGTAAATAGACGTACTATGTACTTTGCATCTATGTATGTATTTATCTTCATTCGAATTAAAATGCGTATTATTTCCGGATAGATTTAGTTTATTTTTACGTGTTCTGTTTGTAAAATATGATTAAGGGAAATTGTTGTTATCTTTTAAAGTAAGTTGGACTATTGAAAGTCTTAGCTCCTCGGTAGGTCTTATCTGGATCCCTCTTAAAAGCAAACAAACCGCTAGTTTGACATTCTACCTCCAGGCGCACACAAGTTCTTCGTGGAATTAAAAAATTATCGTGCTTAGGCTACAAACTTTCAAGTTAAACTTGTAATTTAAAATCAATATTTAAAAGTGGGAAATATTTTTTGAAAACATACCATAAATTTTAAATATCTATTAGGATGGTATGTACATATGGTTCACCTATTCGATAAAATACATAAATAAGTTTTCTTCAACGATTTGGTTTCTTGGTTAGAAAGTTGCATTAAAGTTGCGGAAGTTAAATTGTAATTGGAAGAAACCTCAGAAGTTTCTAATGTTGCACTTTTACTATAGAAATCATAATCTAACAAGTTTTTTCGTTTACCATAATGTTTTTATTAGCACAGTTGCCTGTTATGAAAACAGTGTAAACTCTCCGTAACGAAGCTCAAGGCACCACACCTTTTCTTATGGGCAATTTTTTATGTAGAATCAAAAAAATACCCAACACAATTTTATAAATGAAATTTGTAATGTTTAATGTTGAATCAGAATCATGATGATCTCGAATCGGAAATTTCCATCGTTATAGAGAGTTACATTGTACTTTAAATTCAAAAAAATTCTAGTAAGTAATTTACATATGGATATAATAAACAAGTCGCGTATTATGTTGTAATAAATTAATGATAATGCAAGTTGGTGTATCAAATTTGTACTACGGAAGTTGAGTTCAATCAAGTCGGCTTGTGTGCCAGTTGCACACAATCAAGTAATCTGGAAATGATGATTGATTTTAACAGCATACTAGTAGTCCGCAGTCCACTTGACTGAATATTAAATGAATAAGCGATGAATTAACTAGATCCGATGAAACCTTAAATTATAAACAGCTTTTGTACAGTGTGTAACATCGGAAGAAAATAGTTAAATCATTCGAATAATGGATATGTACTTATTTAGGTTTTGTAATTTTTTAAAGAAATACTTGCTTTACGTATGTATATGTATGTACAAAGTTACTTCACAGTTAAAAATAACTTCATTTACTAATAAAATTGTCATACGAATCCGGAACTATTATTGTTACCTACAAAATATATACAGGTAAGGCAAAACGATCACTGTACATGGAAATTACACATTTTTTCTTTTATCACAATCATCGGTTAAAAGTTTTTCTTTTTTGTCATGTATTGTGTTTATAAATTTTCTTAAAAGTGGATCATGAGAAGCAAGAATACATAGAACATAATAATTATTATTATCGATCATTGGGTCGACTATGAGATTACTGTTACTTTTGGCGGCGTCTGAAGCTGGAGTCAAAGAGGACCATGATAAAAAGTCTAAGCCAGACTGTCGGGCATGTACCATATAATTCGATTATCGAATTTTGATACCCGATTTATCTTTTCTGCCAAACGTTAGCAGATCGTGCGTGCGTGAATAGTGCCACAGATGGTCTGTATCACCGTTTGTAGAACACAGAAAAAAATTCATCATTCCAACTCGTGTATTAGCGTTGCTGTGACTTTTGCTGTCAGCCAACGTGTGAAATTTATTAACGAACCAACGGTTACGCTGAATCTTTTTTTCTATTTCTGTTAAGTACATTTTTATTTACCTGTAGCAGTTTAGTGTGCTTCTAACTGTAACTGATCTAACAAGCTTTTAGAATTCCCTTGGAATATTCGATAAGAGCAAAAACTTTTCCCTGAAAATGAGAGAAAACAAGTCGTTGCGCGATGAGCGACTGCACATTTGTTGAAACACAAAATGTAAACAAAAATCTCCTTGATTTGGATGCTTATTATCGTATTTGCTTGTCGTGTTTTCAATCGCTTGCCTTTTTTCGCATCATTCTTAGTGTATGATAGTTTAGCCACCATATTGGTTTGTACTACTCCGGGAATTTCCCGAATTAGTGCTAACTGATTGCTCGGTATCAATTCCTAATAGCGAAAGTGGGTGTACGAATAAATTAATGGTGATATAATTTTTAATTCCTAATTTAGAAGTTGTTAGGTGGTCGTTTTTGAAACCAGCGCTGATTTCATATCGGCCTAGGCGGAATTGAAAGTAGGGAATTATTCGTTATGGTTGCGACAGATACATTAGTAGTCGTAGAAGAAGAAGAAGAAGAAGAATAAGAATAATGTATTAGGCAAAAACCGATAAATTCTTTCGCAGAAATGTTGCATTGCTCCTGACAACTAGAGGATTGCAATCGTCGATGAATTATTATTATAGTTGCGCACTTTGCGACATAAACATTGAATTAATTATTGGTCGATTAAGTAAGTGTGAGAGAGATGGAGAACAGTTTGAAATGTATGTGTGCACGCTTGCTTCACTCGAAATAATTCCGGAAAAAACTGTCCGTTACTTCCTCTGCAAAAATCATTGTAGCATCCTTGCTTTCGTTCGAGATCATGACTTGAATGAACGAACGTGCCTCCAGCTCATTAACAACCAGATAGATTTTTATAGAATCGAAGCTTTACCATTTTTACTTTTTATATTGTAAAAACCAACTACGGGCATCGTTGTGGTATTTCAGAAAAAGTTTTACAATAATAATAATAACGGATATCGCTTTACGTGAAAACCTATCTTGTCCTCTCATACCTACCGACTTGTTTACATAGACCCTTCAGCTTTCATGTCAGCTTTTGAAACGGGGCACCAGGAGGTCCCGTCGAAATTCGAAAAGGCAGTGGACGTTGAATAACCATACCACAAACAGAACTATTTAGCCTAAAAATGTGATTAATATTAAGTCGTTATAGGTGGTCTGTTCGAGACATCAGATCTTGTTACTGATCTATGTAACTCCGTAGAAATAATTGTAATGTGAATTCGGGTTTGGATCAACACCTAATGGTGTGATTGTTATTTNGCATAATCTGACAATAGTAAGTATTCATAAATGAGGATAGGCCATCATTGGATTTTCTCGATCCTTATTATAATACAAATTGATAAATGAATACAATCGACTCCTTTAACGATAAGTCAATTTTCCTTTTAACTGAAATTAATCTAATGGAAAACAACATTAACTGGCCCCTGGGCGCTTTTTATTAAATTGGACCATTTTTAAAATGGATTTAATAACTTAAAGCGTTTTAAGAGTATTTTAGGGTACATGTCCCTAGACAAAAATTTTCAGTCTCTCTCCAGTCTCTCATATCATAATTTAAAACGGATTTTTTATTGCAATTAAGACGTTTGAAATTTATTAAATAATGAAAGGTCTAAAAAGTGTGTCAGGAATTACTTATTTGAATCGCACAGTATAACAACTATTCAAATCATTTTCAGTGAACTTGCGATTTGTATATTCATTAAGTGTTTCTCGTAAAAAGTTTCTAGTGGTTCTTTAATCGATTATGGTCTTTGAAGTCATAAATACATGTGTGTGTATACGGACTTATGATTCATCAAATTACGCTATATTTATAACTAGCTATATATATATATGTACACAGGGCGATTCTTAAAGTCTTTATTCTATTTAATCACCAACGTTTAAATTAAAGCAGGGTTTCCGCTAGGAGTTTGCGAACAGATTTATCTGGTTCGGTATCAGAAGAATTAAGATTGAAATTGTCCTAAAATCGACTCAATTTGTAACAAGAATTAAGCCCATAAATCATAATAATGTGTATACAACTGTATTATCCTTTAGTTAAATAAAAACTTATTTTCTTACGGGGGTTCACAGTTGTTCGCGAAATTTAATAATAGTACACTGGACCACAAGCATGGGAAACCCTGCTTTAAAGCATTAGATGCGTGATTCTGAGTCTTTTTGAATCTGACTTGTAGTTAGTGCCCCTTTTAGCCCATTCTTTATTTACCACCCTGTATAAACTGTTATAAATGTTTTAGTTTTCATTTCCATTTTGGATTCGTTCAGTATAATTTACTTTTTCTTTTACCAGTGGAAGCAAACAAAATTTAAAAGTATTGTAAATTAGTTCTTATCGAAATAGGTCAAGACAGGTAAATTGGCTAAACATTGTAAACGTAAATAGAAATTTGCTTTCGGTTAACGCTTATCAGAACAAGTTGCAGTTTTAAACAAAATAAATGTGAAAAGAGTAACAAATACTTACATGTATAAACAGGAAACTGATATGGGCATTTGAAACGAGGGTGTGAGCTTTCGTGAGGCAGATGTTACAGGTAATAAATAGTACGTTTTTGAATGAGTATGCGTGCCATGTGTCTGATGATTTTAAAATTAGGTAGAAACTCACTTATTATTGTTTACCAGATAGTATTGGTATCGGATATAAATCCAGGGGGCCCATCTGCTGATGCATCTGTTGAAAAAAAAAATTAAATTGGAGCAGTGATGGTATTTCACAAGTTAACAGCCTCTTTATTGGAAATTAAGACAAAAAAAGCTATCATGAAGTTGTAACATCCGTAGATAGGATGTAAACAAGCAAATGGATTTAAAATTGGTTACGGTAGATTTCGGTATAAAAATGTTACGAAATGTTTATGGGGCTTAAGAGCGAAGACACATGGTGTTAATGTTAATCATAAATAATTTGTATTGAATTTATATTAGTAGTTGAACCCGTTTAAAATTCACTTCAGTATTGATTTGCCGTTAGTTAGCCAATCCGAAACTAAACTTAATCTTAGCAAAATACATCTCTGTTTAACTTATTCCTTCGTAATATGAAGATTGGAAAAAACTTTGGCGGTTGTTGTAGAACAAATAAAATAGCTCAAACCCCAACGCCAAAACACGTTACCTTCTTCAGGGACTGAAGTGAATCGTTCACTGTTACCATGAAGAAGGTAACCTTGTTACCGAAAAGTGTTTCGGACAACTAAAGTGTGGTGTTTTGGCGTTGGGGTTTGAGCTATTTTGTTTGTTCTATTACTTCGTAATATTTATATTCAATATATCACTCTTCTATTCGCAAATCTCATCCCTATACAACCTCAAGTATTTTCTGGTCTTCTGAGTTTTCAGTGGCAACTTTGGAGCATGGAGCTATCAGTAATTCTTGTCCTAAAATGTGATTGGGAAATATAAATAACTTTTCTTTTAATTTAACTTATTGTGTTTTCATGTGTTTATATCTATGTGCACAATATTCAAAAACATCTACAAAGTTTCATGATTCCTACGGGGATGATTTAAGTAAAATCATTGAGGGAGATTCTCGTAGCGAGACATAGTAAACATCTACTGTTATTCAAACGTTATTTGTTTTCGTTGAAGAGTTTCGATACCTACCTGACGGTAAATGGTTGTGTAACCTGAAGTTCCAAAAGGAATTAAAATATTTTAACATAGTATAATCCTATTCAAACGCATTTCCTAACTTATTCTTATGCTGATTAGAAACCTTTTTTTCGGTTGGATATATACGAGAGCATCGTTGTATTTTTGATAATAAAAGGATCTGAAGTCTTTTATATAGATACTTGCATTTGGGATACAAAACAGTTCCAGTTACAAACCAGTTCAACTGAATACGCTTATAATTTTAGTAGTTATTTTTTAAAACCCTTACTCATGCATAATCTGACAATAGTAAGTATTCATAAATGAGGATAGGCCATCATTGGATTTTCTCGATCCTTATTATAATACAAATTGATAAATGAATACAATCGACTCCTTTAACGATAAGTCAATTTTCCTTTTAACTGAAATTAATCTAATGGAAAACAACATTAACTGGCCCCTGGGCGCTTTTTATTAAATTGGACCATTTTTAAAATGGATTTAATAACTTAAAGCGTTTTAAGAGTATTTTAGGGTACATGTCCCTAGACAAAAATTTTCAGTCTCTCTCCAGTCTCTCAGAGTCGTTCAGCGTCTCTCACAGTCTTTCACAGTCTGTCAGTTATTGCCTAGGTGTTTTTATGGATCTCTCACAGTCTCTGTATGAGAGACTCGAACGATAAAATTGTTAATTCAAAGATTCGAGTCTCTCACAGAGAGACTGTATGAATAAAACTGAAAAATTGAGAGACTCGAGTTTCTCGTAGAAAGACTGGGAAAAATTTTGAACTTATAACCATGTCTATCGAGACACCACTTATTGAGAGATTCGAGTCTCTTATTCAGAAAAAGATTCGAGTCTCTCGTTCAGAGACTGGATACGAAATGAGGATCTCTCTATGAGCGACTCGAGTCTCTCGTTCAGAGACGCTAGACAGTTTTTTTGACAGTCTCTCAACAGTCTCGCTTTCAGAGACTCTGACAGACTGAACATTTTTATCTCGAGTATGAATGTATTGGTTTTAGGATTTGAAAAAAAAAAAAGTAAAAGTGATCCTATGTATTAGCTGCTATTGCAGTAAGCCATTTTTATAACCAAAAGTGTAAACAATAACGCCAGTAAAACGGTGGTGACGAATATGGTGTTTGTATTGTAACAGGAAAAGGTTCTCGGAAATTTATTATTAAAGCTATATGCGTAAACGGAATACTAAAAGTGCGAAGAGTGTTTTAATCCGATACACTATTTGTAAATTATTGAACTCCAACATTCAAACATTGCACGTGCTTAAGTTTTCACATGGTTACTTACTTCACTTGGGACATTATCGGTCTCTGACATAATATTCATTAACTTCCTTATATGCTATACATTGTACGTTAAAATGTGCGAGTACAGTTAAAATAATTGGTTTCTTAAAATAGGAAGTGCTCTTGCAACTTTGTCTTGCACAGAAGCTTTTTAAATTATTTATTTTTGACAGAACGGAATTATGTAGGTACCATGTATTTTTACTGAACTTGGAATTAAAATTTTACGTGAAGACACTAAATATTGGCATAAAAGGGACACTTACTAATATAAGATTTCAAAAAAGTTTCCATTTACTTAATTTATACAATACTAAAATCAAAAGGTCACCGTTGATTTAATAAGATTGCCGTATCGACGCAAAATATTCAATGAGAGGATTGCATAAGAAGTCCTACAATAATTCCTTTAAGTCAAACTTTTTTGTTTGCCTTTTAGTCTTACGAGACAAATGTCAGAAATATTTTTACTTAGCCTGACTTGTATTAAGGCAAAGGTACGACTCTATAAAAAATAAAGTATTCGTATAGTCACTTGTATTGATTACTTTTATTGTTTGTACGTAAAATACAATACGCGGTAATAAACATTTTAGTTTATCGTTGAATAATCGAAGATAATCTATGCTTTTTTAGTCGTAGTTGTACAATTTATTAATGCATAATTAGAATCCACTTGTTTCGAAGATGATAGTGAATTAGGTAGCATTTGTTGTTCGCAATCATTGCCCAGGATCTTTTTTCATTTCGGATAGGTACAAATGTTCGGGTAATTAATTTACGGATTGTAGAACGGCATTTGAGTAATATTTTTATCCTCGCTGCGATTATTGTCTATTAAATCCCATTAAGCAGGAGGACTTTCTAAGATGTTACTGCAGAAGTTCGTATTTATGCTTAATTATAATGGTGTCTTGCAGCATTTGCTCTTGATGAGGTTTTCGAAAGGTGATCAAAACAGTTCAGATGTGAAGCAATCATTTCAATCTGCCATCTCGTTTCGTTGGGAGATAATTCACTTTTTGTTCGTAAATAAATATTTGTTACAACACCTTTTATTACAACATTCGCAGGCTGTGGAGTGAATAATATAATACCGATCTAATCGGTGTGGAATTGTTGGAAAGTTTAGATTTGATTTATATTGTACTGTTCTTCTTTCTGATTAAATTCATTCAACAAAAAAATTAAACCGCCGAAAAAACTGAAAAGTAAAAAACAATAAAATAATAACTAAGTTCTTCAACTAATGTAAGTATGCGTAAGTAATTTTGAGTCGGCGCTAAACAATCAATAAACAAAGATCCTGTTTTCCTACCCTTAGGGTTGGACTTTTTTTTTCAAATTTATATGGGACCAACTTTGGGGTATACTCTTTCTAATAAAGAAAGAATTATCAAAATCCGACTATTCTGTCAAAAGTTATGCGCGGTTATACATTACAATCAGTGAGTGAACAACAATCAACAATTATCCCCTGTTTTCCTACCCTTAGGGTTGGAATTTTTTTTCCAAATTTATATGGGATCAATTTCGGGGTACACCCTTTCCAATAAAAAAAGAATTATCAAAATTGGACTACTCTGTAAAAAGTTATGCGTGGTCATACAAAAAAAAAAATATATGGGTCGACTTGAGAACCTCCTCCTTTTTTGCGTCGGTTAAAAAATAAATAATATACTCTTACGTTTTTTGTAGTGCAGAAATTGCAGAAATTTAAAACTTGTCATTGTAGAATTATGAATTAAGTCTCCTTATTTTGTAAGTATTTTTATGATCCTAGAAAAGCAGTTTCTGGTTTTTGTTCTGAAGACAGGAGATCGGAATAAAACTGTTATTTATGTATTTTAATACGATGGATTAATGAAATTACAAGTTTATTTGTTAAGGTAATACACGTGGCATTATTTTCATGATGACTGATTCATTTTAATTAGTAGTACCTAGTTACGTATGACGTCCGATATTTTACTGATATTTCTATTGGTTTTTCATTAGTCACCCGTTTGCCTGCTTTTCTTTTTAGTATGAAACATCAAAGTTTTCTACTTCTAAATATGGGTGCTAAAGTCAAGGCCAGTTAGCACGCATATTTACATATATAAATAGTTGTTTATATGTATGTTATGCACTTAGAATTCATGTCCTGTGAGGTGCCCATAACGTTGTAAAATTTTCACGTTCGGTGACATACCTAAATCGAATTTGCAATTTTTTACAGTCAAACAAATAAAACTTGACATAACTGAGCTGACTTGTGACATGTATAGTTAGTGATTAAAAGTTGCTAACGTCATCGCATTCTAGTAGTCTGTTTTCAAATGAAAAAAAGTGCTGCTCAAGCTATGGATTGATTAATTCACATGTGGACGAACACTCTGTGGATTATTTTACAGTAAAATGTTGATTTGCAAGATTACGTGATAGAAATTTTAGACCTCAGGATGATCTTCATCTAGGCCCTGTCAAATAATTTGAAGATAAAGAACTTCAATCTATGTTGGACGAAAATCTGTGCCAGATGCAACAAGAGCTTGGAGAACAGATAGGAGTTACGCACAGGGCAACATCACTTCGATTGCAGGGAATGGGAAAGATACAGAAAGAAGAAAAATGGGTTCTTCAAAAACTGACTGAAGAAAACAAAATATCTGCATGAATTTCCTATCTCGGTTACAAATTTTTTTGCACAAATTCATTGTGTATGATGAAAAGTAGATTTTGTACAAGAAAAGTGTGGTTTGATCCAAAGTTGCAAAACCGAATGAATATTCATGCCAACAAAGCACTACTGTGTGTGTCTAGTGGGAGTCATTTGCTACGACCTTTTGGATGCTGGTTCAGCTCAGTTGACCAAATTACGTAGTACTATGGAAGAGAAATGCCCACACTTATGGGTCCAGGAAGGCGAAAAGTGATGTCCTTAGACTGGGAAGTTGCCCAGCAAGCGGCGTATTCTCTAGACTTGGCTCCTTCAGGTTGATCGCCATATTTAAGAAGTCACAAAAGTTTAAGAATTGCTAAAATGACTTGATGATTGTTTTATTGCGAATCCACTAAGTTTCTATCGCGAGGACATTTATATTTCGATTCTAAGTTTTGTTTTTCACAATTTTTTGGCAACTCTTCTTATTTTCGAAGACAGGAGACGCCCCTGGTTTCCCTTGCAAAATGTAATTGGTTTAACCGCATTGTCTCATTCCAATTAAATGTCTAAACTGTTACGATATGCAGGTCAATATTATCTTACGAAATTGACTTGTCAATAATTAGAGACCTCCTGGAGTTGTAAGAATTCATGCCTCAAAATATAATTTTGGAC
Organism: Agrilus planipennis; assembly: GCF_000699045.2. Taxonomy (NCBI): domain Eukaryota; kingdom Metazoa; phylum Arthropoda; class Insecta; order Coleoptera; family Buprestidae; genus Agrilus; species Agrilus planipennis. The sequence continues at coordinate 244,182 of NW_020438865.1, read as the reverse complement.
CGCTCTTGTGTTACGCAATGTACAAAGAAATAAATTAATTTAACATTAAATCCGTTTATGAGGAGCTTATAAAGTTCAGATTTATTTTTATAAATTACAAATTTATTTTGAAAACTTTCAATACTTAACCATTAACTAGGGATTATTTTAATAAAATTTTATCTTATCTGTTTTTCACAGAGGCAAAGAGTGTAAACGGGATATAGCAATTTCCCTTATCTACTTTGCATAATAACAGGGTAAATATTGACGCACAAATTGAGAGATGTGCTAATCAGAATTAACGTAAAATTTATACAGGAAGGTAGGCTAGTTCTATAGGTACATATGTATATACACATTTTTTACAAATTACATATCAATATTAGTACCCAGTAAAAAATTTAAGACGTTTTGATGCTTTATACCATTCAAAGTGCACATGATATTGGTCGAAATTGTACGTGTAACGTTAATATTCAGTTCTAAAGTTTAAACAATTGTACAAGGTCGTAATAAAATTATGTACTTTTGTAGTTAAAAGAGCGTAAATTTTTTTCTACTTATCACACTGTGAATTGGTTGATAAGATACGTAAACCCATGACAAATTGTGTTTAATATTTATTAAAATGTACGAATTAAGTAAAAATACAAACGGTATTAAAATAATTAAAACACCAAATACTTTCGTAACTACTGATTAGTAATATAAGATCAACATCGAGACTGTACCAATCTTGGTATAGGTCTTACTCATTTAATCCAATTTTTAATAATTTTTCTAAGAACAAATTTTTCTATTTACCGACTCAATAATTGTCTTAAATTCTGAAATTTTCTGTCTTACATGCGAGCTTGTTATTCTTCCCCCAACGCATAAATTGATCTTTTAGGTAAAAGAATAGTACAAGGTAGAAGTAAAAATCTGAAAAAAAATAGTTTGTCTCTATTTCAACCATTGTGTTATGCAGACGTAGGAACAAAAAGAACACTAACTCCAAGGACATTCTTACAGATCTCTTTTTTTATATTTAGTGTTGAAATATGCATATAAATCTATATAAGTTAACAATATTTAGTAAAGCAAAGCGAAAATTTCAGATTTTTCATAATTTCGTAGATAGATATAGCCAATTACCGAGATAGATAACACATGATTTTTTGTTTTATCATTACAAGCATGTTGACTGCTGCAGTAATTGCTTCACGTTTAAAGGTCTTTGATACGCTTTTTGAGAGATGAAAATAGGAGGTATCAGAATTTAATTTAAATTAAAAAAGACAATTAAGAACGTATCAAATTATAACACCTGCTTCATAATCCGATTAAAACTATATACATGCATCTGCCTGGCAACGATTAAACGATCAATCAAGCAATAAATAATTTAATTAAAATAATAGGTATAAACATATTAGTTTTATAGTTAAACATGAAAATATTCACAGAAATTAAGTTCAATTTACATTCAGTCATTAAAATTATTATTTAGTTTACTTTACAGGAGTAACAATTATCAGTTTATTTGTTGTCTGTGATTAGAAATTTGTAATAAACGATAATAATTTCCGTCCCCGCAATTATTACAACACACCAGTCGAGGGTCAGAATCTATTTTAAAATAAAAGGTCAGATAAATTAATTAAAAGTTATCAGTTCACTTTCATTGAGTCTAAAATTTGTTTTGGATGATTAAATAAAAAAGTTATTAATAAATAGGAGGTGATCCGTATAGGGAAATGTTTTAGGAGGAATCTAATAAGTAAGGAAAAATTTTCTTGTAAAAAAAGTAGTTCTGGTGGTGGATGTCAAAATGAATGCGGATGTTCCGCGGTTATGACACAAACACATTCGCAACAACATGGTTGTCCTGGTCGTGTCGTATCGTCCTTACTGTCTTTATAGGTCCCTGTCATCAATCTTCATTGTTGAAATGAGTAAAAAAGAGCGTCACAATTTTTTACTCAATACTAATTGTCTGCCTACTTCTGCAAAGCCCTAACCTTACTCTAATAGTTCTGTACGCATATTTACTGGAAAGACTGCGTATTCTGGAGCTCGTAAAGTGTACCTAATAGTTAAAATTATATGACGTCAATAAAATTTTGGTGGCTTGCCAGTGAACTATAAAATTTATAAAAGAGCCATTAGTGGTAATGTAGGAAATGTGAACGCACCGACCTCTATTTTTACTGCAGTTGTAGTGTAAAACATGAATGAAGTATTTTAAAATCTACTTTCGTGTAGCAGTGTAAAAAAAAAGAGCCTACGCAATCTGTGATAGATACACTGTGTACATAAATTCATTCAGAACTGTTTCCGGAACAAAACATTTGATATCCCTGATGCAAGGTTCTTTATTCGTGAACTGTACCTATTGCTTCACAAGTTTGGCGAATCAGTTTTTCATTCATGACTTCTTATCATCAAAAAGCATTTATTACCGATAAAAGAGACAACCGCTTTCATCAGTAATAAATCAAATAAAAAAAGAACTTCCAGCTTCATTATATTTGATTGCACATGAAGTTTATTTGCAAGAAAATGTTAATTTTCAAAAGATTTTCAATTGTAGATACTTCAACTTTTAGTTCAAGGTAGTTGTATCATAAAACAACTTTGTATTCTTTTAATAATCAATTATCGGATCCATTGGTAACATTTACTATTTGAAGAGAACATTTTTTTTTGAACGCAATTAGTAGAAGAGACCTTGCCATCAGTTTTACATATTATTATTTACAATTACGTAGTGTGAATGTAATTTTGCAAAAACGTTTGTTTAAACGCCAGTAACCTTCTTTCTACGTAATAAATGAACAAATATAAATACGTAGGTATTTCTAATATTTATTGTTGAGACAATATTGTATCTAAAGACAAGACACAGAGAGGCTTTCAAACATATTCATCGTGGATGACTGTATTTTGTCTTTATTTGCCAACAACAATACAGTTGACAATTTCAATAAATTTCTACGTTTGTACCAAGAAGGTAAGAACGGTTGTATGTATTGGATTAAAGAAAGGATGTCTTTAGGTCAATTTCCTTCGTCGCCATTGTTTTGAAAAGAGCATTTTAGTTAGCCTGTACTTCCCGGTAAATTAAGAAAATGTCACGTTTTTGTATCTTTAATTGTGCATTTGTTAATTTAAATGTGACTATTTACTTAACGTCCTTACACGTGTTGTTTTGTCCTGTGGTTGATGTAGTATATGTAGGATGAGTCGTTTTTTTATGATTGAATAGTTTAAAATAGTTTTTTCGACCTATTTTCTAAATTGGGCAAAATTAAAGTTAGTTTGTTAGAATTACTGGAGTTATTATTTTTTAAATGATATGCACAAACTTATATGAGTAAAAATAAACTCTTATTGTTCTGTGAGAGGTCATTTTAACACAGGATGGAGGTAGGAAGGATGTTATAGTTATGTCATCGTTTAAATTCAATAATAACAGCGTCAATAAAATTAATGCGAACTCCTTCAAACTGTTCGCTTTAGCTTGTCATAAAGTATTATGCAATTTCCACTTATTTTATTTATTCGAGTGTTACATTCAATTTAATGCAAGTGAATGTTCATTTAATCTGGTGAATTGGTTTTTTTTTTATTTGGTATTTACGCCCATTTCTTCTGTATTTTTATTGTTTGTGACCTCATTTTTGACAATCTAAAACAACGTGTTTTATACTAATTATTATTATACTGGTTGGAACCGTTCTAACTACAGGCGCATGTATAATAAATTATTCTGAAAATGAGCATTCATCATTCACATAAACATGGAAATGAGTTATTGTTTTTATGGTGTGTTAGTACGTACAGTGGGTATCAAAAGTTTTGCTACATTAAATGTTTTGCGAACTATGTAAGTAATCAGTGATGTGAAGATTAGAGAATTCACATGGAGAGTAATGTAAATAGAAGACATAAAAGTTATATATGCAGTTATACGTTCTGTTTTATTGGCTATTTTAAAAATTATTACCCATTAACTTCGATATATACATTGCTTTACTACCGGAGGGTCTTATGAAACTGCACCATGTCCGTCAAAGAAAATAAATAGCTTTTAAGGTCTATGTTAAGCGGTTTTCTATTAAAAATCGGTTTCCTTGAAAATCGAATTATTGTTGTATACGGGGTGTTTTAAGTTCAAGGTTCCATGTACAGTAGAATCCGCTTATAATGACATCGAAAGGAAATGACAAGCACCTAAGCGGGCGTCATACAAATTAGAAAATAAACAACTTTCTATTTTGGTTAGTTATTTAGTTTAATAGCGAGAAAAACTACAAATTGTATATATTTATTAACAGAAAAAGAAAAAGAACGATGAATTGTAATATCAATATACATAAGAAGGGACAGACAAATGAGCGAAAATGTTATTATTAATAATTTGGGTCACTATAGCCGGATATGATTTCTTAAGAATCAGTCATAATAAGCGATATGCCATTTTAAACGGAGTCATTACATCCAAACTTTCCTATAGAGAATTTATTATGAAAACCAAATTTAACGCTGCAATTACTTCATATTAAGCAGTTAGTCAATATAGGCGGTGTCATAATAAACGAATTCCACTGTATAAGTTAATAATGACAAAANATTAATCATTTGGGTCACTATAGCCGGATATGATTTCTTAAGAATCAGTCATAATAAGCGATATGCCATTTTAAACGGAGTCATTACATCCAAACTTTCCTATAGAGAATTTATTATGAAAACCAAATTTAACGCTGCAATTACTTCATATTAAGCGGTTAGTCAATATAGGCGGTGTCATAATAAACGAATTCCACTGTATAAGTTAATAATGACAAAAAATATATATATTTGTGATATAATTATGTACAAATTTACGGTTTTCGTTTTTTTTTTTTTTTAATTAATTTTAACTGGATACCTCCACATGTTCTTGAGAAAAAGAATCTTGATAGACAGACAGAGAGACAGACGGAAAACTAAGTGATCCTATAAGGGTTCCTTTTTGAAGTATGGAACCCTACAAAGAAACTACAATTCCTTTATTAACAACACTTGCATGAACTAACAATTCATGAAAAATTTAGGAGATAAATGTCTAAATTTAATCCAAAAAAATTTCGTTCATTATTTGCACAGTTGTATAGATACTTGTAAACAAAAAGATTATTTTAAAACAATGGTAAATGTAAATAAGCCTTTAGATTATATATCTGCTATATGAACATCACATTACATGTATCTATAATAATTTGACATAAAGTTGAGATGTCTGCAGTAATCAGGAAATTGTTTATCTGGTATATTATATACGTAGTAATATTCTGCATAGAATTTTGATAAGGATAATAGGTACTGTACAGTAGAATCCGCTTATAATGACATCGAAAGGAAATGACAAACACGTCATACTAAGCGGGCGTCATACAAAACAAAGTCTTAGAAAATAAACAATTTTCTATTTTGGTTAGTTATTAGTTATTTAGTTTAATACAGAAAAAAACTACAAATTGTATACATTTATTAAAAGAAAAAGCAAAAAAAAGCGATGTAATATCAATATACACAAGAAAGGTCAGAAAAATGAGCGAAAATGCTATTATTAATCATTTGAGTCACTATAGCCGAATATGATTTCTTGAGAATCAGTCATAATAAACGATATATCATTTTAAAGGGAGACATTATATTCAAACTTTCCTAGAGAGAATTTAAAATGAAATTCAAACTTAACACTACAATTACTTCATATTAAGCAGTTGGTCAATATAGGCGGAGTCATAATAAACGAATTCCACTGTATTTTGTGTTTAGATATTATGAATAAATCTACTTGATATTGGCATCCCATTTACAAGTTCTTTCCAACACCGTAATCAAAAGACAAAAGTACAACGCGAAAAAGAGCACAGTGCTGATGCCTTTATTGGAGTCGATGCAAGAATTTATTTCATTCGAATCGATTTGGTTCATTTTTTACATATCTAATCTTTTGTGACCCAGTTAGCTGCCAAGTCTTTTGCATATCAGAAGAAGTCCTGTCCTTTTTTTCGCAAGAATAAAAGCATTCAAGATTTCAGGATAAAAGAAAGACGTCCATGATAAAATATCTGCATTTGCTTTCGAATCGAAATCGATGTCCCGTAAAAGTGTCATTTTTCTATGCTGAACCCTTTTGTACTAACAAACTTGTCCTTAACGTACCACCGTCTACTCTCTGTTTTCACGTGATTTACACCAGAGCCTTTTCCTAAAAAGACGACTTATTGAATTCTAACTAATTTATCTTTGTTAGTAAGCGCCAGGGTGATGAAAAAATTCGCAATGTTCTCCGTTTGAATACTCGCCCCTAATGAACACGATAAATCTCGGGACCCTTGTCTCCATTTCTGAGCAACGCAGNGCTTTTCCATTTTTACGAAAACCACAGAGGCGTCTTGTTCAGCGTGCTGTCAAACCTACACTAGCAAGGAGATCGGGCTGAAACTATAGCTACAAGCTATCCAAGGATGGTACTATAGAATGTCACCTCAAGGTAGGCCTAGTGGCGTCATCTCTTGGTTAGGCCGGAAACTTATCAATCCACCCTCGTATCTACCCGTTAAATGAACGCGGAGAGAAATGCTTAATTAATTTATGTATATATATGTATTAATAATTACATAAGAGATTGTGAATAAATAGCGATTTACTTTTATAAGTTGAGCAAGGTGCACCGCGATACGAGTTTATAAACTTGTGTTTTTGCTCAATGAAAGTAGTAGCAAAGAAAGTGTGACTAGCCTAATAAATACAAAATAAATTTATCGTCACAAACGTTATTGGTAAACAGCTTGCTTGTTTTGGAATGTCTAGCTTTTAACCTACTTTAATGATACCTGCGTTCAAGTGAATCTATTTTTCCGAACAATAGTTAACTATTGAAACAAGCATTACTTACAAACGTTCCATTTTAGCACTTTTATTGGCGAGAAAACGTCAAAACAACCAATTCAATGGAGAGAGGCTGGGAATTATTATCAATAAATTAACTTTTCACATACCTATTGAGATGTTTCCTACAAGGGTTTTGTAGTTGAATATAATCCTTATACAGTTACTAATTAGTAATAGTATAAAATAAAAACCAAGCAATTGTGGCGTGAAGTTTTTTTTAACTGAAATACGAGGGTGGATTGATAAGTTTCCGGCCTAACCAAGAGATGACGCCACTAGGCCTACCTTGAGGTGACATTCTATAGTACCATCCTTGGATAGCTTGTAGCTATAGTTTCAGCCCGATCTCCTTGCTAGTGTAGGTTTGACAGCACGCTGAACAAGACGCCTCTGTGGTTTTCGTAAAAATGGAAAAGCAGGAAAATCGTGCTGTCATCAAATACTTTTATTTGAAGGGGTTAACGCCGAAGGAAATTAAAAAAGAGATGGACTCAACACTGGGGACATCCTCCCCGTCATATTCAACCGTTAAGCAGTGGGTTTCCGAGTTTAAAAAGGGTCGTGTGAGCACCTCTGATGGGCCTCGCTCAGGACGCCCCGTTGAGGTCACAACTCCAGATATGATCGAAAAAATTCATCAAATAGTGCTGGGAGACCGCAGATTGAAAGTGCGTGAGATAGCTGAGACCTGTAAGATGTCATATGAACGTGTGCAACATATTTTGCACCAACATTTGCATATGGAAAAGCTCTGTGCAAGATGGGTGCCGCGTTTGCTAACAGTCGACCAAAAATTGATTCGAAAAAACATTTCTACCGCAAATTTGTCATTGTATAAGCGTAATCCAAGCGAATTTTTGCGTCGATTCGTAACCGTTGACGAAACGTGGGTCCACCACTACACTCCTGAAACCAAAGAACAGTCTAAACAGTGGATTGGACCAGGGGAACCAACTCCAAAGAAGGCAAAAACAATTTTTTCGGCGAACAAGGTTATGGCTACTGTTTTTTGGGATGCAAGAGGTATTATATACATTGATTACCTTGCAAAGGGTAATACTATCACTGGTCAATACTACGCAGACTTATTGCAACGTTTGAGCCACGAGGTGAAAATTAAACGACCTCATCTGGCGAAGAAAAAAATCTTGTTTCATCACGATAACGCACCAGCGCACACGTCAATCGTTGCGACGGCTAAAATCAACGATCTAAAGTTTGAATTGATGCCGCACCCTCCTTACTCTCCAGACCTAGCCCCGAGTGACTATTTTCTGTTCCCTAATCTCAAAAAATGGCTTGGCGGTAAGAGATTTGCGGACAATGAAGAAGTAATCGAAGCTGTAAATGGTTATTTTGAGGAGCTTGACGAATCAGTCTATAGAGATGGCATTAATAGACTGGAACACCGCTATGAGAAATGTATCAGCCTTGGAGGAGATTATGTTGAGAAATAAAAAAAAAAAATTTTTAAAAACCTTGTTTTTCTTGGTCAGGCCGGAAACTTATCAATCCACCCTCGTATATTAATCTACCACCATGATTTTTCTTATAATGAAAAGGTTTCTTCAACGATCTTCCATATTTCCGTTGTCCTTTAGGATGTCAAAATCAGACAAGGAAAATCATACTTGATTTGATGGTTTTAAGGGTTTTTGTGCCTTGTAAACTTAAAATAAGCTACATTTGTATTAATGAATTTTTCAATCAAAACCAATAATACCGATATCTAATAGATTTTTTTATGAAACCTGCTTTTTACTGCACGATTTTTAACGAAGCTCATAAACTATAAACGTACTATTGGTATTAAAAACGCAATAATTATTAATTAGGTTTTAAACGAATATGGAGAGAGAATAAGTTTGGCTAATCTCTGTTCTTTTTTTCACGTGTTTCATGTCGTCGCAAAGCAGTTTCCATGTTTAACCATTGGTGCGTACCCTTCTCTTCGTAATGGTTCCATTAACGGGTCATTTTTCATTTATACAAAAATTACAAGCATTTATCAAAGCTCGATGAAATTATTTACAAGCCTACGTTTGGTTAACCGCTGTGCTCTTTACAATTTCCCAATCTCCGCGCTTCAATTAGTTACTTGCTTTTGAAGGTTGTTACATTGTTGTAATAAAACACGTTGATGTATTGTTTGGTCAACGTAACACAAAATAACAATAACCTTGTTAAATAGGCACTTATACTTCTGCATGCATTTGTATTTTTCTTTCACATACAGGTAGGTATGTATGTAGTTAAAGACAAATACGTACGCATTTTTGAATATCTATTAAGCATTAAAGAATTAAGATCTCATTTTTAAGACAGTCATGTTTTAAAAATGACCTTAATTATATGTTTATGTCACCTTCGATAAATTTTGATAATAACGTAATTATAATGATTAACGGTAAAGGATTGTCTACATACATACATACATATAAACGAAGCTAAAGAGACCATTTTTATTCGTTATTTTAGAGAGCTGTTGTTATATAAAGTGCAAAACAATTGTATTTTAACTCAAAAATAAATTGTACGTATTATCCGCTGTGAAGTGGTAAAATTTGTAAAGTATTTGTTATAAGTGAATTTAGGTAAAATCCTCCTTAACAATAAAGTTAAACCAGACTAATTAAATAAATTTGGAACACTAATTGTAAGGTTTGTGGGCCGACTTAAATATATTGGTCAGTGGGGCAGACATTTCCCAATTAGATTCAAAGAACATTTAAAACCTATTTGGCCGATTTAATGGGTTTTTGTTAATCTTGAATCCTTTCGTCACCATTTTAATTTTTGCCACGTATTTTTCAACGTTACCATGACAATTTTTATGTTTTAGTAAGTGATCGGTCATGTTTTCAATATGACTAATATTAACTTTTTTGTACGTTTTCTAAATGACAGAAATGATAGGTGTGCTGACATTTAAGTGCATCTGTCATTATTTGAACTTGATTTAATTTTTATGTTCTATAGCTCTGTTTGTCAAACTTCAGTCATTGTGGCCAACATAGAAACCTTATTTAGGGCAGTACTTCTATAAATGAACACAGAAACAAAATTATCGTGAATATAAAACGTATCCTGGCATCACTTTCTCTCTCGCTTTACTATTTCAATTGTATTAACAACATTTTCTTCCACGCATATAAAACATTTCGCCTGCTATAAAGTCATCTTCACTGTTCATATGGAGGATATTATTTCGTTGCAAGGAATAGTCGTTTTGTATTGCTATTGATTGAATTGACTAATTGTCCCGTGACGTCTACCTTTAATTATTTATTTTTAAACGTAATACTATTATAACATAGACAGAGATCAATGAAAAATTCCAAACAAAGATAAGATAAACGTTTCATTGACTATTTATTTAAGAATAAATTAAAAGAAGTTCACAAGTTACCTGCTGGAAAATTATTTATCAGAAAAATATTGACAATTACTGGCAGGTAGCATACGTGCGTTACGTTATCTCGTCTTTTGTTGATTGTAATTGCATACATTGTAACGTACGTGGAAATTTCGACAGAAGATGATGCGTCGTGTTAAAAGTATTTTCAATGGTTCCCCAGTTGCATCGGCGTTTATGGAATCTTGTGACGGTGCGATCATTATTATTGACGTGTAACAAACAACTAATCGTAAACATTGGGCCACTCTGGTCAGCCAAGGCATAGGACACAACGGTGTGTTTGTAAAACGATAATTAGCTATTATAAATTCAACGACTCTCGACCATAAACACGCAAGTCTTAATTTGAACTGTTTTCGGACTGATTAGAATTCTTAGTGAGCAAAGACAATGGCCAGTTAAGTGTATGCAGGGTTAGTGGCGAGCATTGTTTGTTTTTGAATAAAACTGCTATGTTTTGTAGCATGAATGTTCTTTGTCGCTTTGTCTGCAATTGTATATAATACGAAAGTACTCGTTTAATAGGGCCACGACAAATTCTCCCCCAAATAACCCCTAATACATTTTACTTTTAATACCCTTTTCGTCATTATAAGGTCGTCAGTCCTAAAACTGGTTGGACACGTACCTCCACTTTTCCCTATCCTGAGCTAATCTTTGCATTTCCCTAAAATTAGAACAGCCCACATCCTTAACTATTTGCGAACAGTAATCTAATCTAGGTCTACCTCTACCCCTCCTAACTCCCATTTCAGCCACTAATATGTCTGAGTAGACCTTCATGCTTGAGGAGGTGTCCTACTAACATATCTTGCCTATTTCTTATTGACTTCCATAAAGTCCTCTGTTCTCCTAGTCTTTCTAATACCTCTTCATTTCTAACCTTCTCTATCCACGGTATCCTCATCATTCTCCGGTAACACCATAAATTGGAACGCTTCTAATCTTTTCTTTTCTGCCGCGTCCACTGTCCATGTTTTGCACCCGTACAGCGCCATTTCAAACATACACCTTTAACAACCATTTCCGAATTTCTAAATTAACCGTTCGCGAGCATAAAAGTGTCTTCTTTTTATTCAAGGCGACACGACCCTGAGCTATCCCTAGCTTTATATCCCTACTACTCCTTCCGTCCTGACTTATCTGACTTCCTAGATATCTAAAATCAGCCACTTCTTCTAATTTTTCGTCTCCTATCGTTATATTCGCTCTTTCCCTAGTTTTTCTTCCCTTGCATAACAGTATTTTGCTATTATACTAATACTTCTATATCATCTGCAAATCTAAGCATACTAATCTGTTTCTCCTCTATATCTATTCCTACACTTGTACTGTCTTCAATGATGTTGATCGTGTCTTCGATGTGTAGATTAAAAAGTAGCGGTGACAGTGTGCATCCCTTCTTACTGCTCTACGTTGCAGCCCCAGCTCTATAACTGCCTGTTGCTCTTTATACAAACTAAGTATCACTCTTCTATCTCTGTAACTCATCCTTACATTTTTAAGTGTATTTAACATCTTGTCCCATTTAACATTGTCAAAAGCTTTTTCTAAATCTACAAATCCTACGTACGCATTTTTTTCTGTTATTCCAGACTTCATAAATAATCCTAATTTGCATAATTGAATTTTAAAACTTCCGAGTAGAAAAATTATTTCTTTTTACGTTAAAGTGACAACAATATATCGTCATGGGAAAATCCGAATAATTAAACGTGAAATAATAGCAATTGTTTCGTAAGAAATGATGGTTATTTTCTAAAAATACATATCTACCATAAAATCACAGTTGTGTGAGAAAAAACGCCATGCATATCTACATTGTACATGAATTAATTTCACAGGCTATCTTCCCGACTGTATTCTTTTACTGTTTCAACGTTTTGGTAGCGATTGGTGTTGTGGTTTGTGGAAATTTCTTCGTCCGTTGGTATAATAAGTTGTTGGTCTTGGTTGGTAGGTATTATCGATACACCAAAAGAACTGGCCTCTGTACCATTAAGATGCCTGGCACACACCAGGCGAGTGCACCACCTCGTTGTTCTTCGTCCTTTCTTACATACGGCTAATGCAAGTCAAATAATCTCCATTGAATGAAATTGCCGATGGCAATGTTCAGCGGATGTGCTCATACGCAACACTGCTACCTCCAGCTGAGTTATTGTCAGAAAAAAAAAACCGTCAACTTAACGAACGGCAGACTGTCAAATTGAGTCCAAGTTACAAACTTCAGACTGGAACAGGTACAGACCTGAATATCATTTACATTCTTACTTACTGTTACTCCAGCAGTCACGTGATTCCTCCACCATGTTGAAATCCATGGAACTGGGGACATATTACGTTCCCAAAACTTTGAAATTGTATCGGCCGTTATGGCCTCGAGGTTTAGACTACCTCCATTAATGGCTGATGGGGATGAAACACCAAACCAAAAGTTTTAGTTTTATTGAAAACATTTTTTTGGTATGTATTTAAATGAAATCATTATGATTTTTTCCCAAAGCTTCGCTCAAATGAATCGTATCCTTATTATTATGTTCCTTCTGCTTAGGAACCTTCTGCCTTACTCTTTGATTTCTCCCTAGTGTGGGAAGTAAGATACGAGATTTTGTTAAAACTGTTCACAAAAATCATTAGGTCTTTGATAACCATAAGCTGTGTTTTTAGAAATGAACACGAGTTTAGCTATTTCGATTGTATCTGTAATTAGGGCTCAGTCTCGTTTAATTATTTATAATGTGTAGCAGTTTTACTGTGATTTTGTAATTTCGAAAGTTTCTAATGACTGATCTGACTTCTGACATTGTGGATGTATGACACCATTATTATTTATGTTTCGCAAATGAGTGTAACATAAGAAGTTTTCAAACGAAACAAGTTTGCGTTTGTGAGTGGTGAGATTTAAGGAAAACTTGGAAAGCTGTTTTAACGTCTGACAATGAGTTAAAACTATTCATAGGTTTAATGTTTCAAAAGCAGTAGCAGTACGAAGAACATATTCGCTTACGAGGTTCGCGTCTGGCTTATATAAGTATTTGTATTCATCCTCCTTATTAGCAATACGCACGTCAGGTAGCGGTAAGAACTGTCAACAGGTCGATTTTCGATAAAATATGCCCCATTGTTTCTTTATAAAATCCTGTACACTTTTACAATGATGATTTATTCCCTTTCGATCGGCAGGTTCCACGCAATGAATAACAACGTGTATTTAACAACATGAATTATTTGACAACTATTTAAAAAACCTTAAACGAAAGTTTTGAAAGACATTTCCACCGTCAGGACTTTCTTAATATACAATTTTGCTAATTAACAATGAAAAAGGAAATCCTTTTCGTTTCGTTCGTTTATAGGAATAAAGTGGCACACCACATTGTTCAGATAACTGCTGCTAATGACGCTTTTTTAGGATAAATTATTTATTGGCAAGTGAAAGAGGAAAAATGCTACATGGTTAATTTAAAACAAAAGAATGTGTGATTACAACGGCCATGAAATTATCGTTTATTTTCTTGCATAATCGCATATGATATATGCGCAGCTGGCTGGTTTACATTTTAACGGAATTATTACATCAAAAGAACAAAAAGCAATTGTTTGTCGGATCAATTAAACTTATTTTTGATTTGCTCTTAATTAATATCTACTCTGATGATGCAATAATATCGATTACAAGACGTACGTGATTTTCCGCATTTTTAATTAAACATGCCGCGATTGATTTGCGTCCCTAATAGTTAGTTTTTACAAGGGATACTCCCGAATTGGCTGTCACCATTATAATCGTCATTTTTAGGTCTTCAGCCGGAAAACTGCATAGACAAGCGCGTTTTCTTACTGCGTTATCTGACTCCTTAAATATCGAAAAAGTTTATGTCTCGAAAATGTGACCAACTAATTTAAAATAACGATCTTTAACCTTTTTAAACTTTCGCCTGTATCCTATCCATACCTGCTACCTTATTGTTTTTTGATTATTTAATTGGCTATGCTTAAGTTTAATTAAAAGAAGTTCCAAAGGCATCGTTAAAGAAGTGCAGGTAGGTATTGTTGCCCCTCATTAGGTTTGAAAAAATTTGATCAAATGTCAAGTCATTTTACGTTAAATGTCCCCACGATTTTATGTTTTCTTTCGCTGCTAAAGTAAACCAAAAAATGAATTCGAACTTTGACAACAATTTTGGTAGATTCAAGCTAACGTAGCGGACTTAGTGGAATAATTCAGAAGAGGGACGCTCTTGGGCGGTTTAGTAGTTTTTTCTTAGCTAAGTCAAGTAAAGTCTAGGAAAATAACGAGAAATTGGCTTGAAAATCGTATTATATTCGGAAACAACTTAGTAATATTATTATCTATTTTAATTTTATTTAAAATTTCATTCCACTTAATTTGAGAATATTTGTTGCAATTTCTTGTGAAGCAAACTGTACGTTAGTTATATTGTTAAAGTTGTAATAATATAAAAAGTTACAGGTTGTTGTAATAACGTTTTATTTAGTTTATGACTGTCGGCTTTGTTAAAGTGACAACAAGCGATGGTATTGTTACAATTTTTTGCTGTAAACCCGGTCTGTTCTAACATTTCGGTCGCTTTTTCTTGACAACGTGTTATTAAGAAATGCGTACAGATACGTCGAAATATTCAAGTGGCAAAAAAAGTCAAGTCTATTATGGATTCTTTTACTTTAAATAGCTTCTCTGTTAACGAAGTTTTTTATCGTAGGCACTAGGTACATCTGAAATTCTCTTCGTTTTTTTACGAGCAATCTTTAGTCTACAATCTACATTATATACTTTCTGTAACATTTGTTTTTAAATAAGCCTCCGGTTTCTTTTGTAAACTCGAGCACTCTCGACTATTGAAAACTTTTTTAACCAATCGGTAATGATCCTCATTTTTGACAAGACTAATTCATTAATTTAAGACTTTAGGTACAAGATGAAGATCGAAGATTAAATCAACAAAAGCAAAATCAACTTGATAAATAAAAAACCATAATGAAATACTTTATTAAAAAAAAAAAACTGAATAGGAAAACTGAGGTTGTAGCGATGGGCCCCCTGTTTCCTTATTACATCTCATTTCGTCTAGTAGCTGGAAGTCTTTGACAGACATAAAAGCTTTGAAGTTATTATTTATTAATTATTATGCAGATCATCTCCTGAAAGCATACTGGGATATACCGTATCTTGTGATTAGCAAAATTAATGAATTAAAATGATTTTTTGAAGATTCAGCGGCGATCGTGTGGGTGTGTGGAGAATGCGTACATTCACTTATTCAAAAAAAATGAACAGTAATTTAAAAGAACGTTTTTTTCTCTTCTAGTTGAGGGCACAATGGTGCGTTGGTGTACTCAGGAGCGGTGAGTTTTCAGCCATGAGCTATAGCGATCCGTACAAAGAGCTGGAGCTCTATTTGGAACAGGCTGTTGTAAGTTTATTACTTTTTTGTTACTTTATTTTTATTTTTAATATTTTAAAATGGTTAGATAAGAATTGTAGTGATAATAAAGGCAATTCAATAGTATCTATAACTTATATTTAAGTTCTGTTATCATTATCCTAACTAATATTATAAATGCGAATCTCAGTTTGTCTGTTACGATTTCACGCCTTAATCATTCAATCGATTATCATGAAGTTTTGTATACTTATTGACAGGGGTACAGAAAAAGATATAGGGTACTTTATACAGAAAAAATACTGTTCCCGAGGGATGGAAAAATTTATTTTCATTTCGATGAAGAAGGATCGTATTTACTGTATGTTTAACCCAGAAAATTAGAAACTCTAGTTTTATCCTGAAGATCCTAGTCAGGACTTACGAACACATTTATCAAATTATTCTGTTTTCGATGATCTTTAACATGCATTTAGGGCATACATATGATAAAACCTACTTGTTTTTATAAGAAACCATTCATCAGAAAAATTTACATGAAAAATAAGGATAAATTTGATAAAGAAAAATGCTCTGGAGTTTATACACTAACCTGCTCCAAAGTTTGTATTGGACAAATGGGGAGAAATTTAAAAAACCTATATTTGAGTTGTCATAGAAAAAGTCAGTCATTTAATTATAAGTTATAAATTTTTACGTAGTAATAATAAGTTTACAAATTAAGCTGTTTTGATCTAGAAATCAATAAAGCTAAAAACAAAGTTGGTGATTTATTTTAATTGTACTATAACTCCTTTCAATTGTAAACTACTTAAGAATGTAAGTTACACTTAATATTTGGCATTAATTACTCATTAAATTTGTTGCCTGGTTCTTTTTAAGTCGATTGTACGTTTTCGGTAACAGCTTAAAGATTTCAGTGTCTATTTTGTTATACATACAATGTAGAAATCTTCCCGAAGTGAGTTAGTTTTAATATGAAATATTCTCAATTTTTTACCCACTACACACTTCCTCAAATTACGCGCCAATGCTTTGACCAGTGTGTGTAGTGGGTAAAAAAAATTGAGTCTATTTTGTTATAATCGAGTATCGTTCAATTTATTCTAGCTCAAGGTTTTGCCGTAGGTATAGGTATTTGAATGACACTTTTACTCCTGTCATTGTAATTACTGTTAGACCCTTTATTTCAAATCTATTGCGGTCAGTCCTCTTGGTTGAGCATTATCCATACTTGCGTCTATTAGTCTATAAAGTATTTAAACGAATCGGTAGCCTGATCGCCCGATGCTTGAGTTGTCCTCGCGCCTTCACCATTTTCAAAATGGTAACAATGCAGCTGCTTTATAATTAACACCCCCATGTGATAATTTCAACTAACTACATGCTAATTGAGACGAAAACCCATACAAATATATACATATACACTAATACAGTGGCGGCTCGTGATGGAATGATGCGAGTGTATAGTTACACATAAAAATCTAATTGTTTAGTATGTATATGTGTAATGTGGTAGTATATGATTAATCTCGTGTTGTAAATGTTCAAGAAAAATAAATATTCGGAGACTTGTTCAGATGTTACATTAAATATGTTTTATTGCTGCATTAGAAATGACGTAATGGGTCGTGAGAGTGAGTTTTGTGTGGTGTGAAACAAGTGTAATTATTACTTATTACCCGCAAACGTTGCTAATAAATACTGCTATCCTGTTTCACGTTGTGTTATTATTCTTTTGTAAAGAAGCAGATGTTTCAACTGTGTTCTTTATCATGCAATCGAAGGAGCGGAAATACATATGTTTTGGTTCTTTAAACAACACACAGTGCATAAGAACAATAAACCGATGTATTTACGTAGAGTAAAAACGAGGCTCCGATTTTTAATTGTTTTACAACACTAAATAAACTTTGGACGTATTATGTACAACAACAATTTATTAATAGATAGTCGTTTTACAGCGACATTCTTTTTTAACGTTGTTCGTATTTTAGTTCGTTTTTGTCGTTAAATTGTGTAGCTTTCAGCGAGGCAACAATTGCATCAATTTGATTGAATTAATTTTGAAATGTCGCTTTATTCTTCCGTATCAGTGAAGATCAAGTGTTCTGGGAAACAAAACTGGGACACAAATTAGCAAGTTCGTTCAACTAATTAAATTGTTAATCTTCCGGAATGAAACATTTTATTGACCCGATGAAATGTCAGTATGATTAAAATACAGTGTCTGTTAAAAAATTGTCACACATCAGAAGACTGTTTAGTGATTATGTCGTGTATATTATAGCAATAACAAATGTAAAAAGTTTTTTATAAATATCTTAAAAAAATAAATACATAGTCGTTTCTATATTCAAAAATTAAAAGGAAATTACTGTTGGTGTAAGATTTCCTTGGAACACAGTAGTTTCCTTTTTTAATTTATGCAACTGTTAATTGCTAATAAAACGTTAAAGTCTTTTGCATTTGATGGTTCTGGTCCTTCGAGCCGGATACGTTGTAGGTATTTACACATGTTACTGAGTGACGTCAATGTTTACGAAAACAATTTTGCATGGTACAGGCGTTTTGTGTGACTTATGTCAGTATAAAATTTAGGCTCACGTAACAATTTGAAAATACCTTATGGGACAATTTGAATGTACCGCGAAGCGAATAAGTCGAATGGTGTGGGCAGTTAAAGTTTATGATGTAAAATTAAAACTGCTTTTTAGGATACCAAAATAAACAAGTTAAAACAAGCAGAGATCGACTTATGCCCATAAATAATATTTTTATTTCTTACTTTCCCGTTTTCGGTAGCTGTCTTGGTAATAGTTGTCCATATTTGTGAAATAAAAAAAAATTATAAACGTTTAAAGAAAGCGATTCAGTAAGTATTTACACAAGAAAGTACCATTTTTTGACAAACGTTAGAAAGTATTAAGTTTGAAAATATTATATACGGTTTCATCCTGAATTAGTATAACAGTTTTATTTATTTGTTTATATCTGCAAAAGATAGTGATTATTATTTATGGGGAGTTTAATTAGTTATTTACTTGCACTTAATTAACTGGAATAAAGAAATTCTTTGGATTCCACAGCTTTCTATACAAATTATCGCTGTTTTCAGATCATTTTGAACATTATGATGATTTTTATTGTGTGCTTCAGCTGATTAACGTAAATAAATAAAAAAAATGTTTTATTATCGAATGGACAGAATAGGCAGTAATCTATGAGCTATTTTTGCAAACATATATAAATTAAATGCTTTTACCATGGTACTATCATAAACAAGAGTTCTTGAATCCTAATTGATATTACAAATAGCCTAACCTAACCGAACCTAATTAATATTACAAATGTGGACGTGAATTTGTTTGTTACGATTTTATGGCTTAACTATTCAATGGATTATTATGAAATTTTGTATACACATTGTCAGGGGTACAGAGAAGGGCATAGGGAGGGTACCTTTTATTCAGAAAAAAATACTGTTCTGTTCCCGAGGGATAGAAAAAATTCTTTTCATCTCCATAAAGAAACAACGCGAGGGAAGCCGAGGGTAAATTCTATTAATGAATAAATAATGGAAAGAAATTAGAAATAGAAATTAATGAATTAAATAATTGTTCGTATATTCATTTCAGAAATAAAACTCTAGCAACACTCAGTTGTATCAAGTATTCAGGTTTAAGTTTCGTTACTTCCTTGCCTAATCCGAAGCTAAATTTACTTTGAAAAATATGGGACTGTGTAGTAAATCTAGAAGTGGCAATATTTTTGTAACCGTACACCCCTTTCCGGTTATTTGTTGAACAGGAAATGATTTTCAAACCTTCGGTGTAACTTAATAGGGAAGTATTTTACAGAGACATTTGTAACACAATTTACGGCTTAACTCCATATAACAAACTTCTATTTAACAAAAAATGTAGAAATTATTTTGACTGGTTGCCTTACTTTATTATCCGTCATCTGTTACCATCATCTACTCGTAAAATTATGTTTTTATTTTTTCTATTCTCAATAATGCAATGAAAAATTTAATTTCGCTTTACTGATAAGGCACACTGAACTGAACTGAACTGAACACTGAACATAGAAATTATACATTTCTTTGTTGGCATTTTTTTTTTAAGTATTTGCATATTTGGGTGAACATACGAAATATATTTTTTTTCACCACGTCTATTTGAAAATATACATTGTTTCTCTGAAAACTATTCTAAACCAACCGTATTTTAGATATAACTAGGTACTGGATTAAAAATAAAATTATGTATTTCATTAACAACAAGTTAATTTTGTATTTTAAGAGAAAGTAGAAGTAGTGTATCTTTAATAAATAAAATCTCCTTTTTTAGGTGTATTTACCGATAAAATTTCCTTATATATATTTAGGCAACGTAATATTAATTTTGAATTTATAATTCAGTTGTTTGAATTCTCAAATGTTTGGAAATTACTGAACATCTGCTCTGTAATTAACATTCTAATCGTGTATTAACTAAACGTACAGTTTCAAATTGAATATTAACTGATTAAAATTCAATTGCACCTCTATTATACCGTTTATAATGAAATACCTCTTGCTTCACAGGAACAAAAAAACAGCGGGTTAAGAAGTTTTTTTTAACCCGTTAGTTCTTTATAAGATAATGTTTATACAATTTACAATTTAATGTGCACATTCTTACAATTAAATAGACCATTTGTTTACACTTGTCTTTTAAAAGAACACCATGTTCTTGGCCAGCATATTGTTTAGAATCTTTTTTTTATTTAAACATTCTGTTCTCGCCGTAACAATCTTCGGTGAAATATAAAGAAATTTTGGTAAAAAAAAAACTAGAGAAGAAAGACAAATCTATTACAACATGGTTCCAATAATAAGAGTCAAATCGCAATTCACCCCTGATAAATTATTGACCAAGAATTTAATGTTCATTAAAAGTTAATTCACTTTTTTTATATCCTAACTCTATAATTACCGGGTTTCTTTGTCTGTTTTTAAAAATAATAATTTTATTGTATTTTTAAATTTTGAACATTTTACCTAATTGCGTGGCGTTTTTGAGCTACGTTAATAAGTTAAATATGAAATGATTGTTTTAATAAATGTATTTATTTATTTAGACATCCTATTTGTCGATATTTGTTTTTTTTTGTTATGTTCATTAAACTAAATAAATTTGAGTTGATTTTTCGTTTTCTTTCCTCTAGCTGCCTGAAATGGTGCATCATCGTCATCATTTACATATCTACGGTCTCTCATATCGTTTGGAATAGCAGTATGACTTTCATCTTTCTTTGAAAATGCTTCAACTTTCTTTCCTCTTGTTATAAAAAACAGTTGATTCATATAATCTGTGTCGGTATCGTAGTCCTTTGCTGTGACAATCCATTTTGGTTCTTGAACATAGAGAGGCTCTTGGCGGTAGATCTTATCTTTTTTGCCCCTGTTTGCCCAAAACGGTCCAAGCTCGTCTTGGGTAACTGCAACTGCCCTTTTAAAGCAGGAAGTTGTTGCACACGAGCCAATATTAAGCCACCCTTGTTCGTGACAACCGACACCCTGCAAACAATTCCGTCTGCCCCGGCTGACCCAAAATGGAACCTTGACGTCATTCTTCTTAAGTAACATTACCACATTACGGTCGGCGCCCTAAAATATACATACATAGATCATTGTCATAAAAGACAAATATATAAAGGATGGTTCTGTTTAGGGGCTGCTAATGTCAATTATAGAACCTTTTAAATTTAGCATGAAATAGGCGTTAAAGTTTGTCACTGAAAAAGCTCCGAATTCTTTGGAATTTTACGAAGGAATTCATATACTGAACGTTATTATAAAAACGAGTGGAGGCATTAATGGCTACTTTTGTCATCACATATACATATACAATGTTCTCTTTCATTTCATTCAACTTTTCGGTTTTAAGGGAGGCTCCACTATCTAACCACTGGAGTCAGTAGCTGAAATGTTACGTTACATTACTTTTTTTATGTAAAATATGACAATTATTATTTAATCTTTCGTCCATCCATTAACTACGTCTTTTAAATTGGAATCTTCCCTCTTGGGTAACATGTTGTTGGATCTCCCTCTCCCTTTCGTAAAATTTATTGATTGGATGAATCTTTTTTTAATATTTGTATATAATTCTTTGAACTAAAAAGTTGACATGAGATTTTTCGATGACTTCCTGTTCCCTTGGAATGGACCCGTCCCTTCCGCCTCGTTTTTTAATTCAAGTAAGTTGTCCCGTGTCCCCTTTAGATTGAGGTATGGTTATCAGTATGTATAAGCAGCAACTTACTTCGAAAGGCAAAATGAAATATTACACACATAATTTGATTAATTGATTAACATTAACTAAGAACGCTTTCATTTTCCTTTTTATTAATTGATCTAAGAGTAGTCGTAAGTTTTAAGTTCCCGTGGTAATTTTGTGGGTTGGAGAAATTTTTCACTTCGTAGGAGAGTGACATAAAAAAATCGCTTTAAGCGAGACTTATTCAATTATGTATTTCTTTGAAAGTGTTTCCTAGAAAGTACGTAATTAATTATTTATTAATAGGTAGATCATTTACTATTTTCGGTCTTGATACTGCCAGCAGGCCGTTGATGAAACATAAAAAAAAATATTGTTGCCCAAACGCGAAGATAACTGTCCTTTTTCGTTTCTAAAATACGGCCAATTACTCTAATGTTACTTACTTCCCTTATATTATCATAAAAACCTAATTTATATTCCAACCGACTGAATAGAATATTAATGAATGTGTACGTTAACTATTATTAAAACTTTTTTACGGCAGTAGTTATGTCATCTTGACTAATATAGACGGTAATGTGTTAGTACAATTTGCTATAAAAAAATATTACCTACCTGTATTGTCAATCGCGTTAATATCGATAATACAGTCTGTAATATTATAAAGAGGTGATTTTATCAGTATATGGTAATTTCTATTCCAACCGACTGAATAGAATATTAATGAATGTGTACGTTAACTATTATTAAAACTTTTTTACGGCAGTAGTTATGTCATCTTGACTAATATAGACGGTAATGTGTTAGTACAATTTGCTATAAAAAAATATTACCTACCTGTATTGTCAATCGCGTTAATATCGATAATACAGTCTGTAATATTATAAAGAGGTGATTTTATCAGTATATGGTAATTTCTTGAACCACTGAACTTATTCTAAAAATTGTTCAAGTAAAAGTAAGCTAAAATATCNTGCTCAGGTACTTTTAGATTACCTTACTAAATGTATGCATTTTCTTAATTCCATTTTTTTAATATTATAAGTGTGTTCAAATCGTCATATATTAATATTTCAGATATTCTAATATTTAATTTAATTTTTAGCAATTGTAGTAAATGTTTCTTAAATATAGCAAATACAATAACATACGTGACATTTAAAGTTAGCTATAATTTCGAGAAAATTCGTAGTTTTTAGTAAAGAATCTTTTTCACTTGCAAGATTGCGTGAGATATTCGCGAAAATGAAATATCGAGGTTAATATTTTAGAATTAAAATGTGGAGATTTACTATTTTTAGTACAAAAAAAATTGGTAGCAGCTAGTTGATGTAAGATACTAACAAGAAGTTATTATTTAGATATCGCTTCAAGATTAAATATGATCTAAGTTTTTTGTATTCACAGTTTCGTTAAATTTGGTCAACAGTCAAAAGCAAGCATTCACATTATCAGAAATAGACGAAATGATAATTATTGTTATCCAAAATATCACAAATATTTTAAATCAGAATTAAATAAAAATTGTACAGACAAAATGATTTAATAAGCAAATGATTTTCTGTAACGTACCCTGCATATAACTCCTAATAGGCAAAAAATCGACAAATACAAAACCACTAGACTTCTCATTGCTATAATAGTAAACTAAGGTAGGTGAACCATTCCAGGGTTTAAATACAACAATTCCACCACCACAAATCTTTATTCTGCAAAATTAGTACAGGGACTTTGGGAATATCACATGGTACATACCTGCATCAAGTCTGTCAACATTATGATTAGAAAATGTTTTTGATTCGCTTCGTTACTTTTAATTTCCACAATATTATTTCTACTTTACATTTTTTTTCGTTTCTACTGTTGCAGGAAGAAATCACAAAAGTTTTCGAAGATTGGAATGGGGAGTGTGAAAATTTGGACGTCCAAAAACCGAAGGAGGTCCCAAGTTTGTTTCCTAAAGCTCCAGAAAAAACTAACGGTTTCATTCCATCCACGGATCTGATAAACAGTGAGTTTCTAACGTTGGTTGGCACTGATGTATTCTTATCGAAAAATCCGCCAATATATTTATGAAAAATCGACCATCCGTCTTATTCAGCGAATAATTTCTTCAGGCAAAAATCAGTCTAAAATAAATCGGGAAATAGGAACAAGTGGGGTTCTCCGATTTTATAACGCATACCTTTTTGGGGATTGATAATTTGTCCCTTGATAAGAAAAAGAAAAAATGCTCTCTTTCAGGTCATAGTGAACAATTTTTATAAAAAAATTGGCAAGGATTTTCTAGGGCTGAACTAAGTGTCTGAAGATGAAGGAGACCCTTTTATATGATGATAAATATCAATGCCTTTCCCGTCTTAAAAGTACTATTGGAACACTTTATTAATCCCTGAAAGTGTTATCATGGCAGGGAAACTAACGTAACCTTACCAAACCTAACCTAGCCTAGTCCAATTACTATTTTTGGTGACGTTTTTTTATAACGCTAGATTACATTCGTTTACGTTAGATTTTTTCGCAAGATAACACCGTGATTTTGTCTTTTAGGGTTAATAAACTTCTTCAATACTACTTTTAAAGCGGGGAAACATATTTTTTGCTGTCATAATATGTATTTTACGATGCAGGGGGTATTTGAGTTTCTATTTACGTGCGATACAGTTCTACCCTGAAAGGTAGTAAGTATAATATTTCTTGAAGTAATGGCAATTTTTTTCTTCATCCCTGAAAGTACATTAATGCTCAGTATGATATAAATCTACGAACACCTACATATAAATAATAGCAAAAGCGATTATTTATTGCCATACAACTTCTAATTTATTTCTCTAGATTGCTTTACTTCTGCCATACACTTACGAGTTTATTACCTACCTATCTTTTTTCATCCACATTTAGGTTTATTGGCAAATTGGTCAGTTATATTTTTTATTACAGATCATAATGATGCATCCAATGAATCGACTGTTAAATATACAAATGGTGTTACGAATGGAGAAAAGGTAAATTTTTCAGACAAATTAGATAATGGTCTTAAAAGTACTAGCGAAGAATCAGACGTGGATGAAGTCTCCAATTGCAGTGATGTAATTATTAAAGAACTTAATGGTTCCCTGTCTACGATAAATTGTTCGGTAAGATAAGTTAAAATTAAATTATAAAAATAAGCTAAAATTCTAATTTTTGGTGAAGGCGTCGTATCATTTTTATTTTCTTTCTTGGGTAATTGTATCGAAAGAGGAAATATTTAGTATTAAAAATAAGTATCTGTATTAACATTATTAGGTAATTCCCTTGTACATACATATAAATAAATATGATTTCTGGCGTTAAGTATTTATTTTATGTTCATTTTATATGTCAACAGCATGTATTATGTAAATATATTCTCATGATATATCACGTTAATTCTTCGACCACATTTGGAATGAATATTTTAAGATAATAATGGCTATGTTAATATTACTAACTTTTATCCTTCAAATGTTTCTTTAATATTTGATATTTTTAAACGGATTAACAATAGACTTACACAGTGGCGTATGAAGGGGGGGGGGGCTATGGGGGCGCTTCGCCTGGACGACGGCGCAGTGCTGCCACTCAGGGGCGGTAGATGCCGTTCATTTGAATCTGTAGCACGTTTGGTAATTACTTAGAATTGGGGCTGCCGACAAAACTCACTCTAAAAAGTTTTCCATCCTTTGGACACCATTTGAACGTAATATGACTTGGAGTAGTTGTTTAGGTTGTTAGGTAGGGTAGGTTTGTTTATATTAAAAATATATCTCTCGCTTTAAAAGTAATGTTCGGACGTCCAAAATGACCCTAAATAAATAAAAAAAAATTGGAGCAGTTTTGAGCTGGAGCCCCAATTTTAAATACTTCATCATGATAAGGTCATAAGTCCTAAGACTGGTTGGACACACCTCCATTCTTTCCTACCCTGAGCATTTCCCTAAAACTAGAACATCCCGCAACAGTAATCTAATTTAGGTCTACCATTACTTTTCTTAACTCTTGTTTCTGCTTCTAAAATGTCTCTGACTAGTCCTTCATGCCTGAGGTGTCCTACCAACCTATCTCGCCAATTTTTTATTGACTTCCATAGTCCTTTGTTCTCTAATCAGCACTTTTTGACCCCCTTTGGCCGCCACTGGATTAATGTATACCCTTTTGTTGAAATATCCTTTTGCTTTACGAAATGTCTCCATAATTTTTCGTTGTACTCAGCTGCACTACATGGGAGGAAGTTTACAAGTTTGCAAATATGCATGTGCATATCGAAGATTTATTTTAGTCATTAATGCGTTTGTTTATAGGAAAATATTTCATTTTATTTATTAAACAAATCAAATGCTGTTTCTTTTAAGAATTGCCAAGTAGTGGTTTCATGCAGTAAAATTGTTGTAAACATCGTGTATTTTTGTAGAAATGTTTTTGATTCGAGGAAGTTTGCTATTTATCAAGCAATTGTAAAATTATAAATGTTATAAAAATACGTCGGTGGTTTGCCGCTAACTTCCTAAGAGTAATTTTGGATTTTTTTTTTCTGTTCTGTATTTCAGTAAAGATTGCTTTTACTATTCATTATGCAAATGTTACTTTTATAATATACGTCAGTGGTTTACCACTAACTTCTAAAGATCTTCAAACTGGTATTAAAAGATTGTACCATTGACGTACGAGTTTTTTAGATGTGACCATAATTTTTAAATAAAATAGGTACACTTAATATTTTTAAGGAAAAGTATATTTTTTTTAGACTTACAAGGTCAATGGATAGTTTTCCTCCCTGGCTGAAGAGGGGGGGGGTTAAAAAAAAAAAAAAACAATTAAATTATTAAGTAGGATGAAAAAAGTAATGTCCTACTAAAAAATACATATCGTTACACTATTTATAATCATTTTTGTGCAAATGTTTTGGTTCCATATTTTTTGGTACTTATTACACGACAAGTATAATACGAGGGGGAACCAAAAATAACACGTACATCAGTGGTTTGCTACTGGTATTCTAACGTCCTTCTTTATAGTAATTTAGGTCATTAGGTCATTCAATGGTGTTTGATTTTTGATAATACTTTTATCTGATTTTGGTGAAAGTGATTTTTAATTGATGCAGGAACCCTGTGAGAACCAGCTGAACGACATAACCAACATAATCCAGCACACTGCTACTCAAACATCACCAACTCCATCGAACAGTTCGACAAATCTAACATGGGTGTCGGATTGTTCGTCATCACCATGCTTAACGACAGCGTCAGAGCCCGACCTGGTTGAGGAAGACAATAGGTCATTTTCATCGGTGGATGGCACCGAACCGTCGTCGTTATCAGTGGGTGCGTCGGCGTCTTGGAAACGGCGTCACCAGAAGGAATTATGGAACAAATCGTCGTCAGCACCTGTGTTGAAAAAGGTAGCCCCCAAGGTTAGTATAGCCGTCCATGCGTGTTCCACTTTGTACTTTATTGAGTTACATACATGAGTGGTCATGCATAAGCTGTTGCTTGATTCCAGGTGAACAAGCAAGCCCGCTCTCAGTCTGATCGACATTTAGCTGGTGAGTGTTTCGACATGTCGATACGTGTTAGGGAATACAAATTTTTTCGCAGCCTTAGTGTTAAAGTTAATGATAACTGGCCTGTTAGAAAGGCCGAACAATTATGGAAACAAATGCGAACGAACAAGATCGCAGGTTGGTTAGCGATATCACCAATGCATGTCCGGATGTACTACCCCTTCTACCAGTATTAATTACATTTAATCCCCGTCTAGTTAGTTTTTATGCCATCAACCTCGAATTCCGTGTCTCACAATGAAGTTTATTGTATAATAGAAATATAAATTATAAAAAAAAAGCATTCCTACACTTATATTGATCCTTCATGAAGTACCTACCCAAATCGTCNTACACTTATATTGATCCTTCATGAAGTACCTACCGCAAAAACTTCTTCCAACTCCACTATATGTGCACAAATTGTTTTAATTGTAAATTGTTTGAAATATCTTCTCCAAAAAAAAAAATAATTTTATACTAATTGTAAGTAAGCAGCGCATAGTTTTTATTAAAGGCATTAAATGTTAATAGCAAATTTATGAAAATTTAATATATTTATAATAATTTTAATTTCCAAAACCTCTGAAAGACGCGGTCACATTTATTTTTTGAATGAAATAATTATATTTATCAAAACCTTTGATGCAGAACTATTTTCAATTTTGGTTGATATTATTTTATGTAGTAAATGAATTAAAAAGAAATAATTGAATGTTTGGTATGAACCCTTACAGAGATCGAAGCAGCCGAAGCTTGCAAATGGCTGCGTGCTGCGGGATTCCCACAGTATGCACAAATGTACGAAGGTAAGAAATTTTAATTAAAACTGTAAAGAAATAATGTATTTGAAGAAAAAGCAGTGTCTGCGTAGTTTCGAATAAAATTAAATAACAAAAAACAGGTATTTGTAAATGTCACCAACAGAAGTTTCAAGCACTGTCCTTTATTCAAGGAATTTAATCATTTCGCAAGTTTGATAGATTAGGTTGATTTACTGAACGTATCTTCCTGAACATACTTATAAGGGATTAAATAGTTTCATGTTCTATATAAGAAACCACGTACAAGATTACTATTTTCATATTTCTTGTGAACTGATAAAGAAATGTGTTACTAAGTGTTACAAATTAATGTTTTTTTCTTCTTGGGGTAAGTTATTTCTTTTTCTTGCATCGCCAGAGATGCAATTTCCTGTAGACATTTATGCTGCTCAAGAAGATCATCCCTTATTGGAACCTGACGTGCTACATTCTTTATTTCGACGCTTGCAAGTGTTAAATCGTTGTGCAAGGGTCAGACAGCATCCTACATCACACACTGACGATTCAGAAGACGAACAATGTGCTCTTAGCGATAATTGGACTTACCAAAGTGACTTGAGAAGGTGGTCGAGAAATTGTCAAAATTTGCAAATTCGTACGTATATTTGTATATTTATGGTACAGATGTAGAATTTTTTTTTGTACAATAGCAGCAAATATAGAAGAACAGGTAAATAAGGAATGGTGGTGTGCAGCAGCCCCTAATGCAAATAAAGAAGAAATAATTAATGAAAATTTAAGAGAGCGATCTAAGGATCGGCTGCGAAGAGCCGCTTCTTCAATTAAATTTCGAAGGCGCCGCGAAGGAGTAATAATTAATGATAATGGCTCCAATGTATTGGATGCATTATCGAAACAATTGGTGGATATGCATTCCACAGATGAGATGCACCTTTCTGACACGGAATGTTCCCGAACCGGGAGACGGAGAAAAACCCGATCGTTAGAAAAAAAAGATTCTTGGCCACATCCTGCCTTAGACGATTGTGACAAGTATATTTTCAATAAAAATAGTTTCATACGGAGTTATATATATATCACCACTTTTCAGTGTTTTATGGCATCGGAATGTTTGTCACTTGGAAGATCAGTCTCCAATACAGTGTCGATTAAATTTGGAAGAAGGTGGAAAGCCAATTTCTAGTCTCTCCTGTACCCAAATGCAAGTACTTAGAAAATTAGCTTTATTGAAGCTTACAGCTCACATGGAAAAAAATTGTCCGACTCATAGATCAGGTTGGAACTGGGAACTTCCCAAATTTATCAGGAAAATGAAAGGACCAACTTACAGGGGTGCGACAATTTTTTTTGTCTTTATAAAAAAAATATTTTAATTGAATAATTTACTTTAGATAAATCCATATTTGGGGTACCATTAACAATAATTCTTCAGAGGACGGGGCAACCGCTTCCCAAAGGGATTCAGGAAGCTCTGGAGTGGTTACGACAAAATGCTACGGATCAAGTTGGTCTGTTTCGAAAGCCTGGGGTTCGTTCTCGAATTCAAGCCCTCAAAAATCTTGTTAATACTCAGGGGGAAAATATTAATTTTAACGAGCATCAGGCTTATGATGTGGCTGATATGGTCAAACAGTATTTTCGCGAGTTACCAGAAGCTTTGCTCACCAATAAACTATCTGAAATATTTATTCTTATTTTTCAACGTAAATGACATCAGTTATTATATAATTTTTTAAGTTAAAGGCAATTATTTTTTTTTGTAGATGTCCCGCCATATCTTCGACGTGAAGCTGTAATATGTGCCCTTCTGCTAATGCCAGACGAACACAGAGAGGTGTTGCAAGTCCTTCTTAGTTTTCTAGAAAATATTGCATCTTGTGCGCCAGTTAATCAGATGAACGAGAGTAATTTGGCCCTGTGCTTCGCCCCTTCGTTATTTCAATTTAGTCAAACTGTTCAAAACAGGCAAAATATGGGTACTCCCCACCCCCGAGAATTGGCCGAAAACAAAGCAGCTCAAGAATGTCTGTTATACATTTTGAAGAATCGCAATATTCTGTTTAGTGTAAGTTTTGGTTTATGAAATAATAACAGAAAAAATATACATATATATCCTTTTAGATACCCAAAGAATTAATAAATCAATGCAAATCAGCTGAAGTCAAGGATAGCATTGCCATGACATTATCGGAATTGGGATCTGATTTTACAAACGGCTGGAGAGGATACCTACAAGAATGTCAATCAGCCCTTTTAAAGGAGACAAAAGAAAAAAGTCGTGGTTGGGTTCTTGTCAGTAGTCATCACTACAAGGTGGAATTGGCGTACAAAAAGGTCGCCGATGGACATCCCTTAAGGCTGTGGAAAATTTGCGCTGAAATTGAAGCTCCACCGGCGGAAGTGGTTCACAGGATTTTACGAGAAAGGCATATCTGGGATACTGAATTACATTCGGCAAAAATTATTTCTCAAGTAGACAAAAACTCTGAAGTATTTTGTTACGTTAACAGCAACATGCATGGTCTTCCTTACATTGATTATTGCGTTATAAGAACGTGGAAAATGGATTTACCTAAAGGAGCTTGTTCTATTGTCGAAACTTCCGTGGAACATTCTGATGCGCTACATATTCCTAATAGTGTTAGAGGAATTGTGCTAGCTTCAAGGTACCTTGTCGAACCCGGAGGTTCGGGAAGATCCAGGCTTCTACATCTCTCCAGAGTTGACACAAGGTAAATATAATTCAAGTTAAAAATCACTGTTATTCTGAATCTATTGTCTAAATTGTTTTATTTTATTTTTTTTTACAGAGGACGAATGCCCGAGTGGTATCATAAAAATTATGGCCATTTATGTGCTTTACATGCAGCTCAAATTCAAAGTTCTTTTCATCAAACAGCAACTGGCCCAGAAAGTAAGGTCTGACTTACCAAAGGTAATTCTCAATAAATTAGCGTTAATATATTATGGAACTATGGAAAATAAACTCCACAAAAAAGTGTGTGCTAGTCCGTTATGTTATTGGTGCTTTTAACCAAGAAATAAATCTAAACAGGTTTGTACAGGGTGCCAAAAATAAAGTCTGTAGTATATCGGTCTTCCAGGCCAGTATTATTTTTTGTACAGGTTTATTTTAACATGCAGTTAAAACGTTTACATTTATATTGTAAATATTTTGTGTACAAAATTTAAATTGGATGAATACCTGTT
The DNA here is from genome assembly GCF_000699045.2 of Agrilus planipennis. Taxonomy (NCBI): domain Eukaryota; kingdom Metazoa; phylum Arthropoda; class Insecta; order Coleoptera; family Buprestidae; genus Agrilus; species Agrilus planipennis. The sequence continues at coordinate 212,611 of NW_020438865.1, read as the reverse complement.
AATTTTAGAATATAAAACTTATTTCTTAAATAGGTATAGGTACATTTATCATATACCTACTTCCATTTCGATATATTTGTACAAAATATATTTTTTCAAACGTTGTACGTTTTTTCCTGATACATTCGTATTATTGTATCATTATTTAACTCGGCAACTTTAAATTAAGTTTTAAAAATTAACCATTTAATAAGTATTTGAGTTTTATGGTATATATTGTGAAATTGAACATGATCAGAAAAGTATTATTTATATATTGAAATTTTATGGTAATATTAAATACATGGTCTTTACAAAAAGTTAAAGCTTAAATATTTTTTTAATGTTTAAAGCTTCTAGTTTTACAAAAAACTCATAAAAATTGAGTGTTAATAATGCTTTCTTTATTATTTAGTTATTTCAAATTTAATTCTGTTTTCATGAAGTATTACATTCATCATAGTCTTTAGATTATTTTAGCACAATTCAAAATAAAACAAATAATGTGAACAAATTTATTTGCAACAAATCAGGAAACTAGAATACAAGTAAGGTAGCTACAAGTTATTAGTTCTTTATAATTGGTAACTGTTAACATTAAATAAAAGGCACTTACGGAAATTCAGTGCTTAAATCGTTATATCACAACGAAATTCTGCACTTTAAGCCGTTTACAAAAATAAATCTCTAACATACCTGTAATCTAGTATCACATATAAAGAATAGTAGAATAAATTAGTAACAGGCTTATGAGAAATCAAATCGTCAATAGCCTAAGAAAATATTGAACAGAAAACGAAAGAGGTAAAATATAACAGGCAAATTGTTTTAAACATCTTCATTCTTCAACCAACAGAGAAAACAAATCGTTAAATACCATATAACACAAAAATGGAACATTATTGGTGAAACAATAACAATTTTTTTTTTTAGTCTCAAATTGTACCCTTTACAAAAAGGTCTACAATGATACTTGTACAGTAATAGTACATGTACGCTTATCGTATTGATTTATTTATTTACGTTTTCTTAGACGCGAACGTCTTTTTCGAATTGTTTTCATCTGTTCAGTGGGGGGTATATCTGTAGGAGTGTTTTCAATAGTTTTAAATTTATCAAGAGCTCTAGTAAAAGGACGGGAAGTTTTAGGTCTGTTACCAGGTATGTCCTTTAAGGCGTACATAGAGGATGAGGAAGGAATTGCTGGTTGAATATTGAAGGTAACCGCAGGTAGGCTAAAATAAAAGGAAAAGGCTAAGATTTTAATGGCTGGCGCTCTCTGATGAGAGATCGATATTGGGGTTTGATAGTTGTGGTCTAGAATTAGTTCTCCTCATAGCTGGTGAAATGCCAGACAAAGGACTGCATATCAGTGGTCTCGCCGAAGAAGGAGAACCAATCCTAAGTCACGACCATGAAGCCCCAATATGAAGTCCTCCTGAGGCTAAAATATACTATATTCAGTTAGAAAAAAAGAAATAAAATACTCTTGGATATGTACCAAATGAGTACCAAATATACATTATTGTTATTTGCCGTTTATTATCCTGATGATAACCCTTTTGATTTCTACAAGAAACTATCATTAAGTTAATAGCTAATGATGATGTTCCCATAAAATTAAACATGCAATGAAGTTTTGATATGCGATATTATCATTTTAATACATCATATACAGAAGAATGGTATTAAGTAGTATATCATATATTATAACATTTGAAGGATAATAAAAGATACAAATAAAATTGTACCAGACAACATACTGTTACTAATACTTTAAAAGTTCAATTAAAAATAATCACTTGATGCCCATTATAAACGAATTGTTAGTTTAGACTTGCTGAAATACTGGTGAAAAGCAAAATTTACATTAAATAAGGACTTCATAATCCTTGAGAACAAATAGAAATAACCCAAAAAGAAATTGTAATCAATTTTTGGCAGTTTAGATTTTGTTAGTTAATTCTAACATAAATAATTTCTTTATAAATATAAATATTTA